>NW_021632740.1:0-48276 GCF_004799145.2 Neltuma alba | reverse complement strand
TTAAAAGAGCATGCATTATGAAGAATGTGTGTGTGGTGTGTAATGAGTTATTTATACATATGTATAATGAGTTAATTAATACTACCTCTGGTCTTACTATATAAGACTTAGTTAACTAATTTGGAGAGATTAAGCAAGTGACTAAATTACTTAAGGTATTTTGTTATTGTTATCCAAACTAATTTGCCACTAACTAATTAATGATTCATATAAGTATTTATAAGATTTTAGAAAGACCATATAATATATGCTATAATTATGTAATTTAGTAACTTCTATAATCTCCCTAAATTAGTCAATTAAGTCTTATATTAAACACTGAAGGTATTATTATAAAGAGCCTCTGACTTTTTCTATACGATCAATCATCATGCATGATAGAAAACCATTAACTATTTACAAAAAGACGCTATAGATTTGAGCTTAATACTAAGAGAAGACTGTATTGCCTAAAACACACGTTAGTTATTATATTCCATTGAATAATTAATGCTAATCCATACATCTATTTACAAATCTTAATTTAACATTGAATGCTAAAGTTACAATGACTTTCATTTTCATATTATACGAATACAAATCTTCGCTTAAAAGTAATGTCATTTATACCATATACTGAAAAATAAAAAGAACGTCTTCCCTGATTGAACCAGGCCAGTACATAAGTTGGATAGTACTTTTATCTTTGTTTTGGGCTATTTTTTTTAGTTTTGACTAATTTTATACATAAAATGTTTTATACTAATGATTTCAGATTTAGATACATATCCATTAATTTTTCATTGAACCAAATATTTTGTTTTTTTTCCCTCTTTTGGGAACTAGATTGAACAACTAGCTAGTTTAGTTTACGTTGCAATGACAAAGGTTCTTTATGATATGACTTTTTTCTAGTAGCTATAATTAGTCTGAACACTTGTGAGCTCCCTTCTCCATCTTCTTATCTTTTTTCCATTAGCAGCCAACCCTACTTCCACCGTCCTTTTCCTTTCAATATCACTATCTAACTAATACGCAATATTCCGTGGTTCATATACATATATATATATATATATATATATATATATATGCTTTTTCCTATATTCTTCCTATGTTGTCACCATCGAATTACGTGATCATATCAAACTCTTTGGTATTATTTGAAAGCCGACTTTTGGTCTCTCGCATCATCAATTTAACGAAGCATATTCATATATTGACCACACCTTTTTTTCCTTCATAAAACCATAGACACTTTCCTCTCCCCTTAATTATTAAAATAGATATACATGTTTGGTGCGTTACATAAAATTTGGAAAAAAAAAATTGAATCATATTATTCATGATTTATAGATGATGTGACTTGTTATCGCTATTGCAAGAAAGACAATTAATGTTGCTTAGGGAGGACTTTTAACATCAATTTTAAGAGGGGAGTGTATGCTAGTAATGTAGTTTTATAAACTTTTAACATCGGTTAAAAAGTGGTATAAAAAGCCGCTTGCTACGTCATTGTAGATAATGATTAGGAAAAATGACAGAAAAATGATTGTTAAATTTGAAAATATTCAAAAAGTCACCTGAATAAGGAAAATTCCCTTTAATTAGACATGACTAAATGGGAATTTGTGTAATTTGATATAATGACCGTATTAACCTTATGAATTAGGAAACCTATTGTAAAAATAGCACTTCTTTAATTTTTTAGAAAACCTATTATTAATAGTGATATCAAGCTTGTTAATAACGTTAAATAACTTGTTAACTACGTTACATAAATTGAAATTTTTTCATTTAGTAGTATGCATCGACTAATCTGCATAAAAAGCTCTCAGATCATGTGGTTAATAGATAGCATTATGAGAGTTGTTAATATCGTTACATGACTTGTTAGTCACATTACTAAAGTTGTAAAAATGTCACTTTTTAATTTTTCAGAAACTTGTTGTTAACGGCAATATCAAACTTGTTAATGGAAAAATAACTTGTTAACAACATTGCAAGAGTTGAAAATTTTCCTATTTATGATGCACTGATTAATCTCTCGAAGTACCAAAAGCTCTCAAATTGTGTGGTTAATGACATCATGAGAGTTGTTAATATTATTACATGACTTGTTTAATAAGTTGTAAAAATGGCATTTCTTTAATTCCTGGAATTGAAACCTGTTGTTATTGGTGATACCAAACTTGTTAATAACATTAAATAACTTGTTAATCGTGTTACAGGAGTTGAAAAGTTTCCCACTACCTAATCTTTCAAAGTATAAAAGGCTTTCATGTCATGTGCTTAATAGCGTTATGAGAGTTGTTGATATTGTTACATGATTCATTAATCGTTTGCTGATATTGTAAAAATGCCCATTCTTTAATTCACAAGGCAATATGGTCATTTTATCAAATCACAAAATCCCCATTTGGTCATGTGTGATTAAAAGAGAATTTTTCTTATTCAAGTGACCCTTTGTGAATTTCTAAGTTCAATAATCACTTTTCTGTCATTATGGAAAATGCAAAATCCTTCTAATAATACTTATGTGACTTATTTCACACAATATCCTAAATCATACAAAAACCTTGTGAATTTTATGCTATATATAATAATTTTCTTAATTTTGAAATTTTATAATAACTTCTGAACTTTGATATCTGCACTATAGATAACTCCCATACATTAGTTTTATTCATTATTAATTGGCATATTACTTAAAGTTTAAGGAATTGGATATATAAATGTGCAGATTTACCCTTAATCTTATTTCTCAAGTGCACACAGTACCTCCCCGATTTTTTAGTTATGCAATTTTGCACCTTTACCCTAAGGGATTTATCTACGCTTAACTAAAAATTTGAGGAAGAGTTTATACATACAAAAGTAAATTAAGTTTAGAGTATTAAAATTAATTATAATTAGGAGTTATTTGCATGGACTTAACAGTTTAGAGGGTTTATTGTTAACTTTTAAAGGTTAAAAAGGTGAATTTACAAGGTTCTAAGTTATGAAGGTTGTAGATGATTTAGTAAATATTTGGCAAAAGTATATCTTTGGTCATCTAACTTTATACAATGTTTTAGTAGTTGGTCTCTTAATGTTAGAAAGAAAAATAAAAAGTATTTTTTTTTTTTTAAAGTTTTTTAACCTTGAGATCGTTATTCTGAAATCATGTTTTTTTTTTTAATATCATATTAAAAAATTAAATTTAATATGTTAGCATGTACATATAAGAATGTTTTGTCAAAAGTAAAATTCCAATGTAAAATTTTTTATTAACAGTTGTTAAGAATAAACGATTGAAAATACATTTTATAAAGTTAAGGGATCAAACTGAAATCTTGTGTAAAGTTAAAAACTAAAAGTGTAATTTTGCTATCAATATTCTATATTGACACTAAGCTAGAAATGCGGATGAAGATGAAATTTAAAAATTCTTAATACATAGTATTTGTAGAGCAAAGTCCTTTGATTAAGGTGTGCATATTTTTCCCTTAAACATTTTTTAAAACAATTTACTCAATCAAAGAATAAAATCTATAATTTTCACTTTATAAAAATAAAAAAATATATATATATATATATATATATGGAGAACTCAAAATGTTCGAAAGTGACAATAAATAAATATGCAAATAAGATGGAGAAGGAAGAAATTATATATACATATATATACATGGTGTGTAATTAAAAATACTAAAATTTAAATTTACACCTACATTCTTAACAAGTTTATAATCAGGCCAAGGGGTCTAATTGGATTTATCTGGATTTTTTTCCCATTTTATTTTTTTCCTTTTTAGAATAGTATAAAACAAATTTATAACACAAGTTATAAAATAGATAAATTATCATATAATACAGATCAGATCACAAAGGCTATGTCAGAATTGTTGAAGTAATTGATCTAGTAAGGCTTGAGTCAATTAATAATCATAAAATACCTTTTTTGCCATATAGAATCATCCTTCTTTTTTTTTTTTGACCAGCAAATCATCCTTATGTTGTATTAATAAATATATATATATTGGAATATTATATATTTGAAATAATAAAAAGGAAATTGTACAAGTCCAACACAACCCCATTATTTACAGTAGTGAGGCTATTTATAGATTTTTGATATTACACCCTCTTGCCCTTATTAACATAAGAACCTTCTAATTGACTTGCATGTACTAATAAAAATAGTTTAAAATATTAAATTTGTTATAAGATTCGAGTAATTTCAAATATTATCCTCATGTTTAGTATACTAAATTTTAATATTATATCAATTTCCACTCTCACTATTTTTATTAAATATTGGCATATAAAGAAATAATATTTTATGATCACTGAAACTACCAAATATTTTTATAAAAATGATTAAAAAGTTCTTGTACAAGGACACCTAAAATGATAAGGACAAAAGGAGTATATTAATATTGTTGTTAACAATTGTCCATCTATGTGACTGTTTGCTTCACGATATTCATTCTGGTTGTTAATGAATTTGTTGTTAATAATATTTAAATAGACAATGAAGCATGGCTTCAATTGATTATGTTGGCAATATATATAAAAAAAAAGAGGATTCAATTGATTATTGAGCTTATCCAGGCTCTGAGAATTTATAAGAATTTGATTGTCAAAAGTAGCAATGTGCAAGAATTTAATTTTGAAAAAGGGTTATGCGCAAATTTAACTCCAAAATTTTTATTTAAGAGTGTTGAACACCTGAAAGTCTTTTTGAGTTTAATATTTTCTTGAAAGTTTAAAATCGTAACAATTTTTTCTCCGCAGTTAAAAATATTAA
This sequence comes from Neltuma alba, assembly GCF_004799145.2. Lineage (NCBI taxonomy): Eukaryota > Viridiplantae > Streptophyta > Magnoliopsida > Fabales > Fabaceae > Neltuma > Neltuma alba. The sequence goes on along the minus strand of NW_021632740.1, from coordinate 43,508 downwards.
TGGTCAACATCACTATATAGTCAAGGTTATGATTTTTTGATGGTGAGGGACAAAATTCTATGATTTTAGATTTTCAAGGTAATATTGAACTCAAAAATTTTTTCAAGTGCCTGGCACTTTTGAATGAAAACTTTTAAGACAAATTTGCAATACAATGTATAACCCTTTGAAAAGGGGGTCAAAGATAAATTTAAATATTTATTGGGAATATATTAAAATATTAAATAATAAAAAATATAAAAGTGTCTAATAAAATTTTCAAATTTAAGAAGATCTAGATTACCGAAGGGCATTATATATAGCATCAAAACTTATCTCATACACGTCATAAATATCAATTTTAAAACAGAAGTTTTTTTTTTGAGCAAAAAAACACAGAAGTTATAATCATGAATCATGTGAGTAATTAGATTCCACAAATAATTAATACATTAATAAACAGCCCGCCAACGTATCTAGTTATACAAAAAGTTAGAGGGAAGATAGGGGTTTGCCATACCTACCCTCATCAAAGCTTAGGGTTCAAGCCTACACTTTCCTTTCTGGTTTCTCATATGTTTTGTCTTTTCACCCTACAAACAGTGGCTCACAAAATAAAAGACGACAACATTAATAAACGGGTAGAGAGAGAGAGAGAGAGGGAGAGGGAGAGGGAGAGGGAGAGGGAGAGGGAGAGGGAGAGGGAGAGGGAGAGGGAGATGAAAGGATATGTTACAGTGGAATAGGAACCTCATCAATATCTTTGCCTAACCTTTTGATGATGGGCCCTATATATATAAATGGAGCCAACCTTGCTTAGTAGAACCAACATCCATCGATCTATCGACTTCTCTTGACACAAAGTTACCTAGACGGACCAAAAATGTTTTTCTTCTCTGATCATGAGTTGGTTTTCATCTTTGGCCTTCTGGGTATGTGTCATATTAACAATAATTAATCCTCTCGTTTTCGTATTTTAGCCATATACTTGTCTCATTAATTTCCTACTCTTGTTCTGTACAGGTAATATTGTTGCATTCCTGGTGTTCTTAGCACCCTTGTAAGTAAAAACCCTTGTACATATACTTATGAATCCTCTTGAAACAGTTCATGCAATATATACACACACATATATAATCTGACCATTGTGTTTGTTTGAATAATGGTAGGCCAACGTTCTACACAATATACAAGAACAAGTCGTCAGAAGGGTTTCAATCGATCCCATATGTGGTTGCACTGCTTAGTGCATTGTTACTTCTATATTATGGTTTCTTAAAGAGCCACGCCATTTTGATTATCACCATCAATTCTATAGGCTGTGTTATCGAAATCACTTACCTCATATTATACGTTATATATGCACCAAGGAAACAGAAGGTGAAAAATAAATTTTGTGTGTGTGTGTGTGTGTTACCCCCTTAAATATGATTCTCTATTGTTTTTAAACCGACCTCCTCGTATTTTAAGCAGATTTCGACGATGGCGATGTTAGCGATTTTTGACGTAGGAGGGTTTGGGTTGACCATGATAATTTCCGTCTTCGCCTTTAAGGGAATTGACCGTGTTCATGCCGTCGGCTGGGTCTGTGCCGTTTTTAATATCGCCGTCTTCGCTGCCCCTCTGAGCATCATGGTAGGTATATAAGTTACATTTACATATACATTTATATATATATATATATATCTGACTGTTCCATTTTGCTTACTTTGTTGTGGCCAAAAACAATTGCAGAGGAGGGTCATAAAAACCAAAAGCGTAGAGTTCATGCCATTTTCTCTGTCCTTTTTTCTTACCCTCACCGCCACCATGTGGTTTTTCTATGGCTTCTTCAGCAAAGATTACTTCATCATGGTGAGCACGTCATAGCATCTCTCTCTCTCTATTTTATATATATATTTATATATGTACATTAAGTATGCATATAAATACGCATTAATAAGGTTAACTTGAGTGGAAAAAACTCATTAGTACCTTTTTAGCAAAGTCTCGTGGTTTATCTGAGATATGCGCCCTCATGATATTCCCATGATTGTAAATGTAGGAGTTAGTTAGAGGACTTCTTTTGATCCTAAGTATAATATCTTCATTTACTTTGTCTTCAAAACTTATAATTTTTTCCCAAGCTATCCATATATTAATTGCACATATTAAGAGATTTTTCATTAAGGGGTGGTTTCATTATAAATGATTGAAGAAGGTATTTCAGAAAATCAGCACATATTTTTTTTTTTTGAATAACAAACTTAACTAATTTTCTTAATATCTGCAAATTAGTTATCTTGTTTCTACATTTAATTCATATGCATGTTTAAGAACAAATCAAAGTTTTGAATCGTGGGTTGTTCAGCTGCCAAATGTGCTGGGGTTTATGTTTGGAGTAGCTCAAATGGGTTTATACATGGCCTACAAGAACGCCGATAAGAACATTGAATCAAAATGCGAGTTGCCGGAATGGAAGGCCACCGTCAGTGACATTAACTCCGGCAACCATGGCTGCGATCTTAAAGCTAAGGACATCGACTTACAGCCCCATACTTCGCACCTGCAACTTAATGTCTGATCCATCATAGATGACATCACATCCTGCTTTTCTAGCCTTTTCTTTTTATTTTTAATTCGGGTTGTTTTATTATTGAACTGCCTAGGTTCTATGTTATCCAATTTAAGAAAGAAGAGAGTTTAGTAAGCTAGAAGGTGCTATTTTACGTGGTAAGAGATGGTATGCTGAAATACCATGTGTAACCAGATTTATGCATCTCTCTCTAAAAATAAAGTATCATTAGACTTTATATAATTAATCCTTCCACTTTGGTTATGTTGACCATCATGACTATTCTCAATTTAAAGTTTTTTACTATTTAATACTATTTTTTCCATAATTATCTTATATTTGAAACTATCCCGTTAAAATAATCAAAGCAGGATCTAATCAAGAATAGCTCATCTACCTTAATATCTTGTACCATTTATAAGTAGTAAAATATATGACCCCCCCTTTTTAAATTTTATATAATATAATAAATATTAAATATAAACTAGGAAAAATGACAAAAAATGCTTATTAAATTTCAAAATCATAAATAAGTAATTTTAATAGATTTTGACTTGTCAAAACTATTACAAAAGAAGTCAAAACCATTATAAGAGTAGTTAGTATAACCTATTTGTCATTTTAAAATATACTCCTCCGGTCCTTATTATAAGACCCAATTTGACTTTTTATTTGATCCTAATTATAAGACCCAATCCATTTTATCTCTTATATTTATGCATTTTTTTCCAAGATAATCCTTCTAATAATGATAGTTTTAGCCAATATACTTAATTAGCAAGGATATTTTAGGAATGACAACACTTATTTATTATAAATAACCAACTTAACTTACTTCCTTAGTCTCCTCAAATAAGTCAATTGGGTCTTATAATTAGGACCGGAGGAGTAGTAGATATTTTTTTTTTTTGTCATTTTTCCTATAAACTGTCCAAATTTCAATCAATGATGGAGATTATAAGAGGAGAGGTAGTGAAAAGAAAATTAAGTATATGGAGAGAATCCCTCCTTTCCTCACTACCACTTTCTTCTCTCAACCAGAGATATATAATGCCGCTACTAAGAATAATTTCACTTAGGCTTAATGGACTATTGCACAATGTTGGTTTATTTTTTGCTAACTTTCTCAAACCTCTAGAGTCCTTTTCTTGGGATTCGAACTTCAAAATGACGTAGTTCAAGCTTCCATGTGAACTTTTAAACTGAATAGGATTTAACTGTAGACATTTATATCAACCAAACCAAAATCTAAGGCCTTTTTGAAACATTTTTTAAATTTTTGGTTAAGCACATGTGCAACACCTTACTTTTGTACGCAATAATGTATCAAATGGAAGTATTTGAAACCAATTTGTTGGTCACTAGATTAGAAAATCAAGTTTTTTAAAAAACTTTGTTCTTGGGTTATTATTCATAGCAATTTTAAAATTTTGCCCAACTTCAAAAAATCATAGCTAATTGTAAAAAAAAAAAATTGAAATGAAGTAGTTTCAAATTCTATTTGAAGCTTTGTTAATTGTCTGCATTAAAAAAATAATCACTTTTCTCACAACCTCACTATTCAAGTCCAGTTTTAAGCCAAAGTGGCATCGTTCATTTGGTTATTTTCTAAATTTTTAGAATTTATATCTAACTTTGAATAGGTCTAACTTTTTTGCACAAACTCCAATTTTAATGAATTACCACTCATTTTAAAGCTTAAAATGAGATTTAATAGCCTGCCAAAATTTGTGACCAAACTCCACTGTTTACTTAGATTCATGTGGTTATCAAATTTGACCCCTTGTTAGATCATTTTTATCCCCTTATTATGCTATTTCTTGGGAATTCTTGTTTTTCTCAAACAACTCAAACATAATGACATATAAACACAACTTAGCTATATCTTATATCACTATTAAACTATTAGGTCATTCATACATAGCTATTTATAATTTATACAAAACAAGTCCAAAGTACATAATTTCATAATTATTCAAGGAAGTCTTCCTGCCAACTCTATTTCCTTTCCTTTGCCTCTTGATAAGTTAGCCCCTAATTGTTGGAATTTAAATATGGAAGAGGTGAGATTTCATAGAAATCTCAGTAGTAATGAATCACAAAATGTCAATAATGCAATGCATATCATGCTATATATCAATGCATATCTCATACATCATTATGTTCGGTATACATATCACTACAAAAAAAAAAAGTAAATTACCAGCGGTCACTTTCTAGCGGTTAAAAAAAACCGCTACAAAAATAAACATTTCTAGCAGTTATAATACAAACCGCAAGAAATCTGCAGTGTTTTGACCAGAAAGGGTGTGGACCCCACATATTTCTAGCAGTTTTCACCCAACCCCTAGAAAATGACCGCTACAAGTTGGCGTCATCTTTCCAGCATTTAATTTCTAGTAGTGTTATTGCTGGAACCACTAGAAAATGCAAATCAGCATTGCATTTTCTAGTGGTTTAGTAACCGCTAGAAATTTCATTGAATTTTCTAGTGGTTGTCATTGAAACCGCTAGAAATATTTTATTTTTCCTGAGGAGTCCTGACACGTGGCTGCATATAGGTGGCGACAAAGGGGGCAGCGCTGCAAATTTCTAGCGGTTTTCATAGAACCACTAGAAAATTGCAGCCTATATATACCTCATCGCCTCATTTGCACACTTTTGGCTAATTGTAAAGTGAAACTCTACTGAATTCTCTCCATGAAGCATATCCAGATCCAGATCCAGATCTAGATAGAATTCCACATTTTCAGGTAAGAATAGAAATTAATTTATAAATTGTTTTTTTTATTTTTTATTTTATTTATTTAGTGTACGTCTTAGATAGTTCTCCACAGTTTGAATTATGTGTTATATTTTTTATATTAAGTTTAATAAATTGGTTTAGTTAGAGTTAATAGAAATAATTTTTTATAATAAACTGGTTTATTTAGAGTTAATTGAAATAACTGCTTCTTTTTAATGAGTTGATATGAGATTTAAATGTACAAATATTTGTTATTCAATTATTATTATTTGACTATATTTATTTGAAGTATTTATTTAGAGTTATAATTTTTTATATTGAGTTTAATAGACTGGTTTAGTTAGAGTTAATAGAAATAATTATTTATTTTTAATGAGTTGATAGCAAATTTAAATGTACAAATATTTTTTTTCAATTATTATTATTTGATATTATCCATTTGAAGTATTTATTTAGAATTGATAGATATAATTGTTTATTTTTAATAATTGTTAGTTGTAAAATATATTTTTATTACAATTGCTATTTGCTATTATTAGGATGACTTGTCGATTAGGGAAGGAGCTAGTCGATCCTGATAGATCCAACGAGGATCATGGTGTTAGGGGTGATGGTGCTGTTGAGCCATTCCTAAGCATTCATGACTATGATCTGAGACATCTTGAGCTTCATGGCAAATGATGATGTCCAATCTAATGATGAGGCTAATTTCTCAGGGGATGAACAAACCCATAATGATGATAGTTTAGAGGAGGAGGAGGAGGACGAGGTTCAGGGAAATGAGAATCCCCATAATGAATAGCGTCGTGCTCCAAGGCACTAGACCAGTTTTGAAGTGGAGTTTGTGGGTAAGTATTTATTTCATCTTTTTAATTTGACAACTATTTGATTTATAAAAAATTGTTTTAATTTAATTAATATATAATTAATTTCCCAATTAAATTTTGTAGACTCTAAGGAGAACGAGTCCAATAGGAGGTTGACAGCTAGAGATCTATCCATAATGACGAGCAAACAGCTAGTTGTGCCGCTGAATGATTTGCGCCAACCGACTAAGAAAGGTGGCCAACTATATAATAAGTATTTGCACCTTCTTGGTCAGCAATAGACTTTATTCCCTATTTATGTGAAGGATTGGAAGAAAATCACAGCAGAGAAGAAGTAGAACGGTTGGGAAGTGATGAAGGTAATATATATTTTTTATTTATATTACTTAATTGTTTGATTATAATTTGTTATTTATTTATTTAATTTTTTAAAATTACTTAAATGAATATAATTTTTTATTTATTTAATTACAGAGTAAATTTATATTGGGAGAGGAGTTGAAAGCGGATACCATCAAGAGACTTGGGATAGCATAGAAGAACAAGAGGGTTGACCTGTGGTGGGAGAAGAAAGGTGACGAGATGAGGCCCTTGCAGGAGATACTAGTAGATATACCTGGTGGAGTCCCCGGAGCAAGACTAGTCAAGTTTTGTGTATTTTACGATGTCGGCTGAGCAGATGGTATGATATTATTGCATTAATTATAAAAAAATTTTATTTTTTGTTCAATTTGGCTAATTTAAATTTTATACATTTTGTTTTAGGCTCTTTCCTAGAAAAATGCTGGAAGCATCAGGCAACAGACAGTGCACCATAGGGCTGGATCGAGGAGCTTTGTTGTCATTTACGATGAGATTGTAATTGTAAGTACATAAAAAGAATTTATATGTTGTGTGTATGTATTTAATTTGTAAATAATAATTTTTTTTATTTCATTTACAGAAGGAAAAGATGCGGCAAGAGCGGGGATACATGCCTACCTATGGCGAGATGTGGCCTTATCTGTACAGGCCTCAAGGCGGGTCTCCTGCATCGGATGAGGTTGAGGAGATGGCGGTAGGTAATTAATTAAATATTAATATAGCAGTATAAATATTCTATACTAATATTTTTATATTAATTTTGATAGGCACGGATGACTCAGGTCGATATAGGGCTACGGGAGTCTTAGGGGTCTACCTTGGATCCCACCTCCTCTTTTTTAGTGGGTTGTGGTCGAGCGTAGCATCCCGGCTGAGTTAGCGGGCTCGGTCTTGGACCCATACTGAGTAGGTTACCTCACTTAGGTGGCGCTAGCCCTTCAAACATTATGGGGACCTCTCAGTCAGTAGCAGCGTCCCATCAAATGAGCATAGGAGCAAAGTGGTCGAGTTCCTTATCTTCAGACGAGCTGCAAGAGGAGATCAGGCGAGAGGTGGAGACCAAGATGGAGGCTAAGATGGAGGAGCATGATCGTCATTTGCAATTACAGCTTGACTACTTCAAAGCAGTTGCTATGGCCATGTGTGATGTGATGATCAGTTTCGCTCCAAACATCCCATTTCCTGAGCTCTATGACATACGCCTGGTACCAGTAGTGGATGACCAGCAGTTAGCCCAGCCCCAACACGACCAGCAGCCTGCCTAGCCCCAGCAGAACCAGCAGGAGGATCCACAAAACGATAATAAGGATGATGCTACTTCTACCCCTCACCCTTTATTTACGCCCTTCCCTTATATTGACTTTTAATAATTTGGATTTTATTATGTTTTATTTTGATATTTATTTAAAATTTGTTTTTATTTATTTAAAATTATAGTTGTTTAATTTTATTATTAGTCACTCATTCCTTTTTTTTTTATTTGTTACTGTTTATTTTTTTTATTTGCAGATGAAATTTGTAGCGGTTTAATGTTGCAAGAAATTTTAAAATTTCAAATTCAGATTTCCCTCCTAGCTGACAATTTTTAGTGGTTATTAACCGCTACAAAATTCTTACCATTACCCTTTTATTTTGAAATTCAAATTTCCCTCCGACCTGAACATTTCTAGTGGTTACAACCATTAGAAAATTTAGACCGTTACCTGTTGACTTTGGAATTCAAATGTCTAGCGGTTTAAACTGCTAGAAAATGTTTATAAATGCTAGAAATTTTTAGCGGTTTAAAACAACTAGAAAAAGTTGACCGTTATTTATTTTGTTGGCAATCTCCTTTATAAGCTGAAGAACTTCATCTTAAATTCATTTTAACTTCTTTTTGAGCAATGTTAGTGATGGATAGGTCATGGATCAATTTACACCAATCGACTCTGCGATACTTGGTTGGTCTAAACTATTTCTTGGATTTTTCTTTTGCCAATGCCATTGTAAACAGTAAGATTCAGTGTCCATGTTCTAAATATAATTTCAAGAAGTGGCATTCAAGAGATATTATTAGAGAGCATTTGATATTTAAGCCCTTCTAACGAGAGTATGTATTTTGGCAACTACATAGGGAATGACCAGATATGATTACTAAGTCAATTCCTGTAGTTTCACAGATGAGAGTTTGAGCGGAAGAAGTTGATGCCATGAATGATATTGTGCGTGATGTTTTCAGTGTTCACAAAAGTGAGGATCCCGATAAAGATGAAGTAAAGGGGCCTCATCCGGAGTTTCTTAGAAACGAAACTGCCTAGTAATTTTTTGACCTCATGAATAAAGCTGATAAGCCTCTTTATTCTTGGTACACAAAGTATTCTAAGTTGTTATTCTTAGTGAAGCTTTATCATATCAAATGCTTCTGTGGTATGACTGACAAGGCGATGTCCATGCTATTGGAATTACTGGGAGATGCTTTTCCTCAAGCTGAATTCCCTCTATCTTTTTATGAAACAAAGAAGATTATTAACAAGCTTGGCTTGGACTACAAGAAGATAGATGCATGCCCAAATGACTATATGTTGTACTAGGGGGAGGATGCAAACAAGGAGATTTGTACGTGATATAAGACATCTCGCTATAAGTTAGTACAGAAGGGGAAAAAACAGAAGAAGCAACTAGCCAAAATTCTTAGGTGCAATTCATTATAATGTGTTACTTGTTCTGTCTCTAAATAAAAATATTTGAAATTATCAATACATTATTTTGTTAGGTACTTTCCTTTAAAACTGCAATTGCAAAGAATGTATATGTCATCAAAAATGGTTGAGCACATGAGGTGGCATCTGACTGAGCAAAATCCAGATGGTAGGTTAAGATACTCACGACATTTGGAGGCATGAAAAACGTTTGATGTAAAATTTCCAGACTTTACTGGTGATCCTAGAAATGTACATCTTGCATTGGCAATCGATGGTTTTAATCCCTTCAGAAATATAAGCACAAGCTACAGTATCCGGCATGTGGTGTTAATTCCATACAATTTCCCACCTTGGATGTGCATGAAATAGAGCTCATTTTTGCTTTCCTCTATCATTCCTGGCAAGAACGCACCGGGGAATGATATAGATGTGTACCTGTAACCATTGATGCACAAATTGATTAACTTGTGGAAGGATGGTGTTGAGACATATGACTCATATGACAAGCGACTATTCAATCTCTATGCAACTTTAGTATGGACAATAAGTGATTTCCCTAGTTTAGGAACTTTGTCCAACTGGAACGTGCATACTGGGTTGGCCTCTCTTGAGTGCAATTTTGACGTTATATCATGTCGCCTTCCACACAGTCACAAGTGGTGCTTCATAGGACATCGACGGTTCCTTGATTCCAAGCACATATTTAGATTGCGACAGATTTGCTTTGATAGAAAAACAAGAAAAGAGAGGTCCTCCTGTTACTTTGTCTGGTGTGGATATTTTGCAACAGTTAGAAGATGTTGATGTTAAGTTTGGCAAGAATGTGGATCCTAAATGACTAGGACGACGGTCTTATAAGACATCTGATGTGTAACCTATGCAATAGCAGAAAAGAAGCATATTTTTCACTCTTCCTTATTGGGAATCTAATTTGCTACGACATAGTTTGGATGTTATGCACATTGAAAAAAATGTGTGCGATAATGTGCTATATACGTTGCTCAATGAAGCTAGAAAATCTAAAGACTATCTCGCAGCTAGAAAAGATTTACAAGCTTGGAGAATTCGTGAAGAGGCTTAGCTTGATGAAAATGACAAGTTTCAACCAGCTAAACTTACCTTGACAAAGCAAAACAAGGATATCTTCCTTTCGACGCTAAAGAACATAAAAGTACCTAATGGATATTCTAGCAATATCTCAAGGTGTATCGATCTGCAAGCTCGAAAGGTTACTAGGTTAAAAAGTCATGACTCTCATGTTCTTATGCAATAGTTACTTCCATTTGCTTTAAGAAACACACTTCCTTCTAATGTATGGGAAAGAAGGATTCCCGAGGGATAGGGTGGTGTTCATAATCATGATCACCAATTTCTTACAATACACACTATGGCAATCCTTTTTTAAAATAGCATCCCACAAAACAATTCATACAAAACATAATATACTTTTATAGAATTAGTTATAAAGCCGCTCACCAACTTCAACTAGAGCATAGAAATTTAGTTACCTGGTCTCGTAGCTAACAGTCAAATACAACCAAAGTCCAACCTCGAAAATGCCACATTAGAGTTTATATCTGCAAACAAAATTAAAATGTTATCTCTATAGTATTAGAGTAGACTACTCACAAAATTCTAACCTCTAATTCCTCCTCTAAAAGCTTTAATTTTTACTCAGAATTCTAGCCTAAAAGACCTTTTTCTAAGATTTCAAATGAGGATATATATCTATATAATTTAGACTCGATTCCTACATTTTTCTTGCTTAAGTATCCTTTAATTATTAGATTATATTATTAGAATCTTCAAATTCATGACGTAAATAGATAAACCATAATTTATAACTTTTGTTCTATCTTCGAATCACTTAGATAAATAGATTTAATACGAGCCAGGTTATTCTCACTACAGAACTTAAACCCTTAATCTGACCATTGAATTTAATTTCTTATCTATCATGATACTATCCTCCAAATTATAGCTTAATCTAATGGTGAACGAACTTTAAAATACTAATTTACTATTCAGGACTCTATCTACTAAATCTAAAAAAAAATAAGTTAAAACATACCTAATAACTTGTAATTCGGAGATCAAAATGACAATCCAACCATTGAAAATAACGATTTGGATGTCCCAAATGAGTTGACCAAATTTCAATCCAATCCAACGGTTAATAGACTCAAAACTAGCACTTTTCTGAGACTACCTCAGATATGTGTGAAAATTATTTACTCACTTGAAGCTTCCCTACTATCTCCTATATATAGGCTCCTCAAACTCCTTCACTCTAAAGATTAGTCGATGTGAGACTTCTATACCATGGTATAATTTTCTAGAATATCATCCACACAGACACACACTCACACACAAAAACATTATTAAAATAATAATAATGTGACTATATCTATTTTTTTATTAACTTAATACTAAAATATATTTATTTATAAATTTAATTAAATACTAGATAAAAATACGGATGTTACAATGAGGGCGTGCACGTTCCGCTGACATTGATAAAAGAGTCCACAGAGAGTTTCGCAGTTGGTTTACATGTCAAATATGTAATGACAATAGCCCATACACAGATGAATTCAAAACTCTTTCCCTCGGTCCGTTAGACCATGCATGAAGGTTTACTGCATATAATGTCAATGGGTTTAAGTTTTGTATGTTTGGATGTGATCAGGGATTACTCACATAAAACTCTGGAGTTTGCAGGACATTCGGGACGAGATGTTATCCTAGCAGTAGTGACAGCGATTTGCGTTTTAGAGACGTCACTTACTATAGAAAGCTTATTGATATCATTGAGTCAAGTTACCAGCTTTTCATTGTAACTCTGTTCAAGTGCTCCTAGGCAAATACGACAACTTCACAGGGACTTACTACTGACCACTTGGGCATTGCCTCTATTAATTTCTCTAGACTCATTCATATAAGGGAATCTGAAGATGATAAGCTATATATTCTTGCCTCCGAGGCACACCAGGTTTACTATGTCGAGGACGAGAAACATAAAGACTCGAATATGGTCGTTCACCTCAAGCCACGAGATCTTTATGATATGGTGATGGTGACATTACTTATGACAGTGAATCCTTCCAACCCACGAATTTTGAAAACTTCTTTCTTCAAGGAGACGATAATTTAGCCATTATTAGGCATATGTCTTTTCTTAAATTATTTAAATAATTAACTATTAATTACTAATTTTTCTAAATATATTATAATTCTAACAATTTTTTTAATATCTCCTTTCAGGCAGGATGATAATCAAGAATAGCAGTTTCAAAAAATTTTTATCATGCATGTAATAATTTGTTTTTCATAAATAAATATGTACAAATTAAAATTGGTTAAGTTTTTTTAAAAATAAAAAGATTGCAATTTGTAGCAGTTACAGAACTGCTAGAAACTGCTTCGACAAAATTGCTAGAAAATTAATAAAACCATTGCAAATAATAAACAACTGCTATAAAATTCTTGCTGATCTCTATAAATATCATCTCACCTCCTCATTCATTTGTCCCAGTTCTTTGCCTTCCTCTCCTCTTCTTCATAATTCTCTCTTTTCTTCTTACTCTCTCATATGGTAGTTTTTCCCTCTTATTTATACAGTAAGATGATATTTATTTCATAAATCTTAATTTCTTTTATTTAATCTTTATTTATAGTTTACTAACATATTTATTTATCTTTTTCTTTCAGATTTTTTTTCGTTATATTTGTCATGCCCTTCTCAACTAATTTAACCATTTTTCAACATAAGAGTTAAGGTTCAACACTATAAACTATCTCATCTCCAATTCAACTATCTTATTAAATTAAATTAAATTAAATTAAATTCAATTCATTTGACATAGTCATACTTTAATTACTTATTATTTATCACAAAATTTAAATATATAACATGTAATACATTGGTAAATACACATATTAACATAATTCTCTAATATAATCTATTTAATGGTTTTTTAATTAATAATATTATATTTTATAATAAAAAAATTTTGAATTTTATTTTTTTCACCTGGAATGAATTTTGTAATAGTTCAGAAACGGTAGAAAAATAAAAAAAAACCCAAGAAAATTTTCATAAAATTTAAATTTGGTTCCACCTGGTGCCAAATTTCTAGCGATTAATAACTGCTAGAAAGTTTTGGCACCAATTTGAAAATTTCATTTCCTGGCAAAATAAAATTTCGTGCACAACTTTCCACCGGTTCTATGAACCGCTACAAATATTTGAAAAATGTTCTTGTGGTTTTAAACTGCTACAAACATCATCGCATTCTCTTGCACCTGCTTATTTCTTCTAGCGGTTAATGTAACCGCTAGAAATTTTCTACCATTTTGAGTATACTATGTAGCGGTTTCCTTAACCGCTAGAAAATTGTTTCTTGCACTTGAGTTTCTAGCAGTTTTTCTAACCACTACAAATATTGTTTGTTGTGGTTAAAACCGCTAGAAATGTTATAATTTAACCGCTAGAAAGTACATATTCTTTTGTAGTGTATCTCATGCATATCATTTTATTATCATGCCATAGAAGGGGAGCATGCCATCATACCATTCCATTCTACAACTGAACTATACATATTGCCACAGAATCAAATGCAAAGAGTTTGGTGTAACATAAATAGCAAACAACACACAAAGCAAGTTAATATTAAGTTATAGGTTCTTGCAGCCTCTTTCAAGCTTTAACCATTGCTTCCCTTCCTTGCTCTTGTAGCTCTTCTCTTACCAATGCCAATTGCCTATTAAGCATTCAAGAGGGGTATTCCATATTACAAACAATTCTATACATAAAATCTTTTAATTTTTTCTAACCCTTTCTTTTACTTTTAAGGTCATTATTTTCTCTTTCTCATGGGCAATGCCAAATGCCTTTTATACATGATTTTTCATTTAGAGTTCATATTTTCATTTAGATTTATCAAAATCCAATCCCTCCCATAGGATTCCACTTGGCTGAGAGGTAGGGTCTAGGGGATTCAAAATTCTATTTTCAATACCAATGCTTCCAAACACTTTTTCTGGGCATTTTCCTACGTAGTTTTACCATTACAACACATTGGAAGCATTGAATTAACATGAATCAAACTCTAACCCTAAGAATCCCTCAAGGCCAAGATGTTACATCTTACTTCTAGGACACTTTAGAGTCTAATTAGAACCCTCTTTGACCACTTTGGATGGCCTTCAACTCAAAATAGGCAATCTTAAACATGCAAAAGCCAAGGCAATAAAATGCAAGGAACAGCCACATCACAATTATCATAGTTCAACCACATAATAGCAAGCATCCATGCAATAATAAATAATGCAATGTCAATATTGGTAGTTAATTAAATCTTGTTACCTTGCTCTAAAAGCTCCTTGTTTCTTTTCTCTTCTTCCTTTCCTCCACAAATATCAAACCCTAAACATCACATGGCACAAAAAAGGCAGCCACATTACAATCCAAACCAACAAGAATTAATAGCAAAACTCAAGTAACCCTTAAACCTTAAATCTTTGAATTTTAGAGCTTTGTTTTTTTTAACCTAAAAATTCCTTTCTTAAGTCAATCCTATATGGTTTTTCATGTAAAATCCAAATATGAACTTGGATTTATAAGAAGAAACTTCCTTCCCCAAGAACTACAGTTGGCCAAACAGGGGGTCTAAATTTCCAACAATTACAAATTTAATTCCAATACTTCCAATGCTTGTTCTTTAGGTTTACCCTACACCATTTCCCATTTTAAACAAATGGAAGCATCAAAACTATATAAAAAAAAACTCATACTAGGGTACAATTTTTATATTGGCCGAACAGCACCCCTTGCTAACCAAACATGCAATCTTTCCAATAATCACTTAAAACCATTTGCAACAACCTTGAATCAAAGTGTTTTAACTAGGTTTAACATGAAAAACTCCTTCCCCTAACCATTGATCATTTTGGCCAGTAACATAAAGAGGGAGAAATAGATTTTCCAACCATCAAACTCAAGAAAACAAAGCAAGAAGCAATATAGAACCACTTACTAACCTTAAATCTAAGCTTGAATGACCAAAGGTTGTAGCTTTTTGTTTGCTTGAATTTCAAGTAATGGATTGGCAAGATTTTCCCTATATGGCCAAAAATATGATCTTGAAATGGGAGGAGAAGTGTTCTATTTAAAGACAAAATATCCCAGCCACCACCATAAATGTCATGCAAGGTGTTATTAGCCTAAATCCTCTTGTAATCTCTTTCCTATTAACTTAATTCCAAATGAAAATCAATTTCAAAAGTCAAGATTCTCTCCATTGGTGGCTTGACACTTGGCATCTTTAAATCCTCTCCATTGGTGGTTTGACAAGTGGCAACTTGTGGGCCATTTAAAGTGCAAAACTCTATTTCTTGCTTTATCAGTACACTTTTGCTCCAGGTTTAATTCTTTTTCTATAATTACAGTACTTTGGCTTTTGTAATTATTTTCTATCAGATCCATAATCCATTCTTCTTATTTTTCTCTTCCTAAAATGCCCTCATTTGTTGCCGTCTCAAATTTCTACTAATCATAAAGAGAAAAACCAATTTCCTCTTCATAAGGGTTGTTCTACTTGTCATAAAAATTAGAAAATACCTTGAATATTTAAGGGCCTCTTTTAATCCCATAATCTCTTATAATGCCTAGGGTTATCATGTGAATTTTCTTGGAATTTTATTTTCCTTCCAAATATTTATTTGGAATTTTTCCAAATAAAATGTGATATTGGCATAATTCCCTTTTAATTTTCTTTGTAATTTTTCTAGGGGTAATTTGGGTATAAAATCACTTATACCCTATCATATAATTCTCAAGGCACATTATCCTTATTTTTCCTTAATTTTTTGAGGCTCAAAAATATTTTTTCCATGATTATTCAGTTTTTCTTAATTAGTCAAGCTTTCCTAATTGATTGGAAATTCATAATAATTATTACCCATCAATATTCTTCCTTCAAAAATTATAGTGTCCAAGGGGCATTTCTCTAGTTTTCATAATTATTCCATAATTTTCAGGAATTTCTAACATATTTTTCAAAATTACGTAAGCTTTGCCGTAACTTTTGGAAGTTATTCTTTTGCCCTGACACTAAAATAAATATTGGGAATTATTTCCTTCTATTTCTTCCTACCATTTTGGCCCTTAGTTGCTTAGAAATGTTCTTATTCCTAATTTCCATATTACTGGATGTGACACGAGACATATATACAACCATAGAGAATTGGAATTTTTCCCTAAATCAAGCACAAGTACAAGTTTTCCATCCATTTCTAACCACCTATCCCAAGTTCAACTTCCATTCAATCATGTCATGTTTTAAGCCAAATTGGGCAGCAACTTTCCATAGATTTTTAGGCCACTAAACTGTATCAAAATTAAATATAAATCAAGGCCAAATCATGGCAATTTTAACCTTAATGGAAGGTTGAACTTACTTTGGATGGATGCTTGAAGTTGGCTAAGCTTTCTTGCAGTACTTTCTCCTCTTCCTTTTCTCTCTTCTTTCTCTCTGTTTCAAGAGTAAAACCTCCTTCCATCTGTGTATACTTACTTGCACGAAATTGTGGGCTTTGGAGGGTACTTATGGACTTGTAATTAAGCCTTTGCTCTTGAAGTTGATCAAAATTACAATGGGTATTTGGCTCATGATCTAACTATCCATTTTAACCTTCTTCTAAGTGTGCAAATCTTAGGCTATGAGGCTTACAAACCTGCTAAGTGTTAATTTTATTCATTTCCTATATGACAACTTGCATAATTCCCTCCATGTCCAAGGCTCATTTTGGTGCCATTTTCAGTAGAAAAATAGGAAAAAATTGTCTCATAAAGCTTCATATCAGTTCCCTAAGTAACTATGCCGCGTCGCATGAATTGTTTCTAAATCCTGTCCAATCCAATGTCTCTAAAAATTCATCCCTTTATGCCAAAAGCCTCTTTTTGTTGTAGGAAAGTTTGATGATTTTTCTCATTAAAATTCCTCCTGCAACACTTCATATAACCAATTACCCAAAATCGGCTCTTTACTGATATAATTCGGCTTTAAATATTATTAAGGCCAATCTCTTTACTGTCAAGGGTAAGGAATATTTTTATAATTTCTTATAAATTGCCAACTAACTTTCTCATATTTTTTTCAGAATTATTGAGGCCTCTATATATTTTAAATAATTAATTTTGGCTAACTTTTCACTGTTTAGCCAAAAATACCTTTAAATACAGAAAATTCTGTAATAAATTATTTTTACTCTTTCAACATCTTTGGGGCCTCAAACATTGTTCTAAAGTCTCTATTCTATTTTTCTATGATTTTTCAAAAATTTTAATTTTCCATTTTGCCCTTCCTTGACTGGATCTTTTGAAAATAACAGTCTGGTCCTTACCCGAGTCTTAACTCAAATGTTGTTTTACCTCTATCAGTTTTACATCCCTTATTTGTTCAACTAAATTTTATAGGGTATAATTCTCGACCCCTAAGACTTTATCGAAGTCTCTTTCCTCCTCTTGCCTTAGTCCCAAGAAACTCTCACTTTGCAATTGTAATCCCTAGGAATCCTCTTATCGCTCTAGGGAATCTCTGGGACTTCTACCAAAAGGAGTTGAATAACCTTCCTATCTTAGGCTACGTCGTATACCTTTGAGTCTAAAAATCGGGATGTTACAATATGTATCTTCCTATAGAAGATAATTCTATTCAAATTAAAGTATTGTCAAGCACTAAACGTGACACCTCTCTAAGAGAGGATTCAAATTAAATTTTGGTTTGTCATGTTGTGAGGGACTAGCACTGTCTGCTACATCCAAGTCCTTTTGCTTAAAACCCTTTTGGAACATAAACAAATCCCAAGTAAAACTTTTGTGCCCTTTAATGTCTTTAAATAGTAATTCTAAATGACCTCGAACCATTGACAAGACACTAAGGAACCTGTGAACCATGCATACTACAACATAACTACAAGAAGGAAGAGAAACATAAACCTAAGCCTAAATATCATTATATACCAAAAGATCCAAATGACCTACATAAAGCGACTTTCCCCAGCTTTTTATAAAAAGGATCTAATCCTTAGAAGAAATCACATATTTCGCACTTATTCTCAGAGATAAATATGATCCTAGCAAGCCCACTATAATTACTATCATTTAAAGAAGCAAAAAGTCACAGTCACAAAACAATGCGAGAGTTACAAAAGAGCAATGTTTCTTTGAAATAATATGTAGAGGCCTTTCAACCTATATATTATTCAGCATCCAAAATAATAGAAATGAACTCATAGTAGTCTAAGGGTTTATTCCACTTAGAAAGAGTATCAATCCTATGCTCGTAGTTTTCATCATATATGATGCAAAACTCACTAACATCAACCAGCCGTGGGACCAATTATGAGATATTTTAATTATATATTATATATTATATTTATTTTAATTAAAATATCTTGAACGTGACCCGTTAGTTAGTTAGAGCCAGTTTAGGTAGGATTTTTGACTTAGTCCTTTTATAGCCTTGATAGCGGGTTATATATTTTTTTTTATGGCTAATTGAGTGAGGAACTAGTAGGCGAAAACCTAATACACTGCTCTGAGGTTCCCCAAATGATAGTGGCTTTTCCCATTCCACTCAGTCAGATGGAGATCCTGACATCTTTTCTACCAACTGGCTTTCATGTTTTTAGTTACTCTAATTCAGATTAAAAGACTTAGAGATATGTGGATTGCTCCTTTGAATCATCTAGTATGATGAGAGGTATTTATGTAAATCTTTCACTACTGCTCTAATAATTGTAGATTTCCATATGATTGTTTTGGATAAATGTTTATATTCATATGGTTTGCTCTCATATGTGGTATTAGAACTCGATCTCCATCTGCCTACTATTTTTGTAATGATGCATTATGAATATATCTTAATTTCGTATTTGAAAATTAATTTGGGAAAAACTCCATTGAGCATCTATCTTATGTTATCTTTTATCTTTTATTTTATTCTTTTAAACTGCATATATGTGTTTTTGGGTTATTGGGCAAGAAAAGTTTTTTTTTCTTTCTTTCTTTCAGATTTTGGATTTGGGTATTATGAGCATAATTCTTTGATTGTGCCCATATACGATCTCTTCATAATCGTTAGCGTAAAAAAAAAAAAAAGAAGAAAAAGATCTCTTCATAATCATACATTACCGGAGCTATAAAAATCCTATTTTTGCATTTCAATCTTAGTTTCAAGATCAAAATTTTTATCTTATATTTTAGCACTTTTGATGAAATTATTGTCCGCATATTGTTCACCTTGTCCTTTTGATCTTACCATTGCCAAACTCACTAGAAAACGACCGTGTTACCGTGTTTCATTTAGGTTTTCAAAATGAAAATGTTTAGTTGATCTTGGGCTTGCATTTGATGATATTGTTATTAAAAATTTCTAGCCATTGAGTTCGGATCACCTTTTAGTGAAAACCACCAAAAATGACATTGAAATTAGTAGGAAAAAGCTCGTCCGAAGTTACAGGTGGTGGCAGCTATGAGAGGCATTGGGTTTACCTAACTTGACTCCATGAAAAAGGAGACTCCTCATGCACCAAAACAACTTTGTCCAGGTCCAAGTGAAATGCACCATTTCACTTAAATGGAAATTAGGCCAGAGGCATTCTAGGCTGTGTTTTATGTAAAATCTTGATTTTTAATCAAGGATTTAGGAGTAATTAAGCTTGATTATAATCTGATCTTAAAGCATGTTAAAGGTTGTTTGAGGTTAGCAAGGAAAAAAGGGTCAACTATAGGTTGTTTTGAGGTAGTTTTGTGGTACTCTTTGTGTATTCTTTTGTGGCAAGAGGAGTGGTTCGTCATGGCAAATGACATAGAAGAAGGGAGAATGCTCTCTGTGTTATTTGTCATAGCAACGTACACAATGAACATCAAAGAGGAGACTTGGTTGCTTCTGGGCAATTCATCATGACGAACGATTGAGTTTGCTATGACGAATGTGTCAAAATTTCAATAGCTTGGTGCCTCTGTGTAGGTTGTTGAGGTGAAAGATGATGTTCGCTATGGCAAACATACGACATTGATGATAAATATCAATATCTGTAACTCAAAAAACAAAAGGAGAAAGGAAGAGAAAATGTGGGAGCTCTGCTAGGGTTTGCATTTTTATTTCTTGAGGAGTGTTTTAGAACTTCCAAACTTTTGAGTAAGTGATTCTAAGTTGTTTCCCCCCTTTTCCTTTTTTATTTCTCATATTTGAAAGTTAGAAATTTTAGGGTTTGTGAGGATTTCAAATTTTCTAAGTTTTTGACCAAATGTTTTTAGGTTTCTTGGAGTTATTTGGGTTTGATAAGAGGTTTAATTGTCTAGTTTTGTTGGATTTTGATTCATATGGGATTTGGAGGTTAGGGTTTGTTATTTGTCATATCCTGTTAATTCTAACATGGAAAATAGGGAATTTAGAATTCACAGAGGGCTAGGAAGTAGAGTAGAAACATAGATAAAACAACTTTTGAAGTGAAACCTAGGCAAAGACCTGACTGTCATTTTGAAAAGTTTCGGTCAAGGAAGGATAAAACTAGAAATTCCAACCAAAATTCTTAAAAAATTCTTAAAAATTCATGAAAAAATAGAATAAAGGGTCTAAGATAGTGTTTGAGGCCTGAAAGATGAAAGTAGCATGAAAATAATTTATTTTGGAATTTTTTGGTAATTTTAGGAAATTTTGGCTCGTTAGGAGAAAATTGATCAAAATGAATTATTTAAAATATGTAGAGGCCTCAATAATTTATGAAAAAATGTATAAAATTATTTGAGAGGTTATTATGAATTTTAAAATTATTCTCGACCTCTGGAGATGAAACATCCTTCCTTAACCCCCTTTCAATATACCATTGGAAGCGTTATAGTTCAAGCGATTTGCAAAACAAGCCGGTAGATTGAAAATTTGTAATTGATTACTTGGGTTACTGTTCACGGGCTAATTCTAGGTTTTTTTAGTCTAACTTTGAAAATTCATAATTAATTATAGAAAAATCATATTGAGGTGATTAAAAATTATATTTGAAGCTCTTTCAATTCTTTATAGGAAAAAAAAATCTTGACTTAACCCTTGATGATTCATATAGTTAATTACATGAATTTTACTGTTCATTTGGTCAAATAGTATTTTTAAAATTCTTTGCCCTAATTTTGAGTGATCATAACTTTTACCATACACATCCAATTTGGGTAATATACTACTTATTTTAAATCTTAGGATGTGCTCTAGATTCCCATCAAATTTTATGGGTAGATTCATTCATTTGGCTGTCACAAATTTATGACTCATTTAGGGATAATTTATTCCCCTTACTTGCATTAACAATTCATAATTAATTATTTGCATACATGTAACCTCTCCAACAATCCATGCATTAGCTTCATACAGCATTATACTCAATCATATATTTCAATTACACCATTTATCAACACATAATATCAATGGCATGCTCATATACTCATATATTAACTAAGAGAGGAAATCAATAAATTTGAACGATAACCCTTTTCTTTCAAATCTTCTCTTCTTTTTTGATGCCACCTCTTGTGTTCCTCATCTTGCACATTTTACCTATTGTGGTTGGTTAAGGGAGAGTAAGATTCAAGAGAATCTCAGTAGCAAATATTACTATTAATGCATGCAAGATGGATGTAAGTGTATGACATGCTTGCATAATCTAGCTCATACTTATAACATGCTCTCATGCTCAATGTTTCACTTAACATGCATGGCCATGGAAAACATAAAAGAAACAGAGCATTATACTTGCATTTTCATCTCATATTATCATCTAATAAAATAATACCTATCAACATACAAGCATATACACCAAGCACACAAGAAAAGTAAGTTCACTATCTTTTGTCTTTAAGTTTTCTCTTGCTCCCTTTGCTCCCAACCATCAAGGTTGCTTGATCAACCTTCCCATTAATCTTCTTTGATGTCTCATGACCCTAAATACATTAATATATAATTGTCTTTTATTCATTAAAGCCATGGTAACAAATAAAACCAACACTTTGTTCTCTTTAAACCATATTTACTTCTAACTTTTGGGCTTGATTTTTAATCTTTTTAAAATTAATTTCACATGCTATTCCCACATAATTTTTTTATGTAGAATCCAGTTCCAAGCTTAAATCAAACAAGATATAACTCCTCCCTACTCAAAGTAATCTGGTCGAAACATAGGGTCTCAAGGCTCAAAATTCCGTTTTTAATTCCAACACTTCCAAACCTGTTTTCTTACCTCTCCCCTACATAATTTTTCATTCTAAACATATTGAAAGAATTAAAATTATCAAAATCCAATCCAAACCTAGCCCCAAGGACTAGCTTTGGCTGAAAATTTTCCTATGTACACAACCATGAAATCTTTCACAAATCATTTCAAAATCACTTGATTCTCATTCCTTTTATACCTTTAAACATGATTCTAGCATCAATCAATCTTTTTCATGGTTTAAGGGGTGTTTGGATAAAACCAAACAATGGTTTGGAAAATAGCTTCTGGAGAATAGATTTTGGAAAAATAGATTTTGTGAAAAAAAGTGATTTTAATAAAGTAAAAATGTTTGAGTGGTTATTATCATAATTATTTTTTTCATGTGTAAATTGCTAAAAACGACCTAAGTTAATATGATAATTATAGAAAAATATATTTTATTTTTATTTTTGTTTTAAATAATAAATTGTATATAAAAAATATAATTAATTAATATTACCTCTCATTCTTAATATAAGAGCTAACTGGATATTCAATTTGATTCTGAATATAAGATCTTAATCTACTTTATCTCTCATATTTATCTATTTTTTTATATTCCAACACTACTAGAAAAAACACTTTTAACGTCACAAAATAACGGCGGTTAAGCAGAAAAACGACGTGAAAAAAAAGACGGTGGCATTTTTGTAAATAAGTTGAAGAGGCTCTTATTTTCCACGGCGGTTTTTAAGAAAACTGTAACATCCTGAGTTTTTATCGGGTTTTAATAATCTCTTTTGGTTGATTTTGAGGATAGATTAGTGATTTAATATTGATCTTGGTGTTTGGGTTGGATTTGAGGTATGTTGGAGGAATAGGTGAACATACCCCTCTCAGGGTATGTTCGTCGCGGCGAACCGGGAGTTCTGGGGAGAGTATCCTTTCGGGAAGGTTTCGCCGCGGCAAAGATTTTCTGGGCGAGTGAGAGTTTCCTCTCGGGAAGCTTTCGCCGCGGCGAAGATTGGAGTTCGCCGCGGCGAAGTCAGGTTTTCAGGCGAGTAATCCCTCTCGGGATTAGTTCACCGCGGTGAAGTTATGGGTTCACCGCGGCGAAGGAGTCCGAATCTATATAGTAGCGGGAGGGGTTCAGTTGTGCGAAAATTAGAAAAATTTGAGGTAGAGAGAGAGGCTCTGCTAGGGTTTCGGTATTTTGACTTGGAGGGGGCATTTCTAAGGATCCATTACCTCAAGTAAGTGATTTTAACCTCTAATCTTCTTTCTTTCTTGGAATTTTTGAGGATTTGTGGTGAAACCCTAGGATTTTCTAGGTTGTGATGGAATTGAGGTTTTTGACCGATTGTTTTGAGTTTAATTGATTGCTTTGGAATAGTTTAAGTATTTAATCGGTGTAGTTTTCTTGAATTTAAAGAATCTTGAATTTTTGGAGTTAGGGTTTGTGGAAATGAGAGATTTGGGATTGAGGATGATAATGTAGAGGTTGATTCTGAGTTTTGTTATTTGGGTTATGTTAAGGAGGGTTAAATTGGATGTTTAATCGGTTTGGATTGTTGTTAGAACTTCAATTGTTCAAATGGGATATTTGGGTGTAGAATTCCTATAGTGGGTCCTTGAGGTTTGAACTCTAATTGATGCTTAAAAAGGGGATTTGATGTTTTAATAGACTTTTATGACTTTGGAGTGTTGTTTTGATGGTTATACCCTTTGAGTTGGGTAGAGTTTTGGTTGGAGTTAGGAATTTTGTGTCCCCAAGTGTTGTTTTGGCTACATTATTAGTTTGAAAGCTAATATGTGTTGGTTGTGTGTTTGTGTGCTTGTGTAGATCGGTTGTGAGCCTTGTTGGTGCACGGACCGTATTGTTGGTTGTTATTCCTTGCTCAGGCGAGAGTTAACCACTTTCCAATCCTTTGTACATGCTTCTGTGGTATTGTGAGTAGATTTATGTTTTGTACTCCGAGTAACAATTATGTTCAAAGTGTATGTTGTATATAAAAAGGAAAACCGTCTTGTGGGGTTTTGATTGATAATGAATGAATCTTGGAATTGTGAAAGATATGCCACTGAAAGAAGTGATTTGTGAAATAATCATTTACTCTTAATTACGGTTTGAGCATGATGCATGAATTGGGAATTGGTGAGAGTTTGATTGTTATTACCACGTGGTAAGGCCTCCATTAATGCATGATGGTTGGCTCTTTATGTCCCCCAGAGTAAGGGATAGGCCTTTTATGGCTCCTTACGTCCCCCATAGTGAGGGATAGGCCGGGTTCGGCTCTTGAAAATCTCCCAAAGTGAGGGATATGGTTGATGGGAATTGCATCATTGCACTTGCATGAATTGTTGTGGCTATTATTTATAATATTACTTGTGAAATGCCCCACTTGACATCTCACGAGCACCTATTTAGTAGTACCTTGAATTGGAAAGTTTGGTTACTGGGACGTTTGTCTCACCCCGTGGTTTACAATGTTTTCAGGTAAAGGTTCTAGGCGAGTGCCGTCGGGAAAAGACGCAGAGGCTTGAGCTTGGTTAGCTTTAGGCCTCTAGCCTTTGTATATGTATGGCTAGTATATATATTGTCACATTTAGGGTCTTTTGAGATATTTTGATTGTTGATCTTATTGTAAATTGGAGGATACGTTATCTCCTCGTTTTAGTTGGCCGGAGGCCATTTCTATTGTTTTATGAAACTTTGTTATACATGGTTGAAAACTAATTGGATGGGCTGATTTTGATGTATGTTGTTACCCGGGCCGGAGGCTCGGAGGCCCAGAGGATATGAATGAATGATTTTAGTTGCATGCAACGGAGTTTGGGTTTGACCCGAGTTTAAAAGTCAATTTCTAAAAATATGCAAGTTTCTTTCTACTATGGTAGTTTATTTTAACAGATTTCCTTTTTTACCATAGTAGTGAATTTTATGATTTTGAGGTAAAGGGTTTTACAAAAACCGCCATGGAAAGTGTGTTCACTTTACCTTCCCCACTCGACTTTCCGTCACTTTCTTTCTCATTTCTTCAGTGCGCCGTGGTCCCCCTCTGCCCCACCACCGAAAAACTGCCATTACCGACCATTCCTGCCACTATCCCACCGTTTAAACTGCTCCATTGAGCTTGTGGTGCCTTGCCACCGTCCGTCGTGGTTTGAATACCCCTCATTTCGCCTCATTCTTGCTCGGCCGTGGTCCCCTCTGTCCCACCACCGAAAACCGGTCATACCCCCCACTATCCTACCGTTTAAACTCCTCCATTGAGCTTGTGGTGCGTCCGCCGCCGTCCGCCGCCATTCGAACGCCCTCACTTCACATTTGAATCTTCTCTGCTCTGTGAGTATCCTCTTCTTTCATTCTTTTCAATTTTTCTTGGTTTGTTGAATGTTTTGGCCATGAAAATCTGTTATATATGAAATGGGTTTGTTAGTTTTACATTGTGGTTGGCTTGTATTGTTCATTTTGCATTTTTTATGTGGTTGAACCGTTGATTGGTGTTGATTGGTGGGCATTAGATGTGAGAAAACCTTAATTCCTTCTTATATACTGTATTAGAAACATGTTTAAATGTTTGGAGTTGATTAGTTGTGAAGTTTTTAAATTTTTTGATATTTATTTCGAATTTTTGGTAATTTTTTTGTAATAAATATAAGAATTTAGTAATAAATAATCTGTTTGTTATTTTGTGTTTTTTTTTCTTCGTTATGAATTTTGATTGATAGTAAAGTGTTGTTTAAATAATTTGTAGAACAATGGATTGTAGTTGGATGAAAGCTAAGAGAATTAGCAAGGAATATGAGGATAGGGTTGAAAAGTTTCTTGAGTTTGCTCAGAGAAATGCCCCTAGTAAAAGAAATGGATTGTACTATTGTCCTTGTGTCAAATGTTTAAACAATAGTCGACGGAGTATTTCTGAGATAAAAGAGCATCTTATCTGTGATGGGATAAATTTGAGGTATACAAATTGGATATGGCATGGAGAAATTAAAAAGATTACACTGTCTGCAAATGAGAAGGTTGTGAATGAAGACTTTGGTGATAGAATTTCGGATATGTTTCGTGATATAAGGTCTGAATCCTCTACACAGTTCTCTTCCACCTTTGAAACTTTGTGTAGTGATGCAGAGACACCTTTATACACAAGGTTGACAACCATATTGAAACTGATGAATTTGAAGGCAAGAAATGGTTGGACCAATGCTAGTTTTATGAAATTGCTTGAATTGCTAAGTGATATTCTTCCCAAAGGGAATTCACTTCCGAAACGAATGTATGAGGCAAAAAAGATTTTGTGTCCGATGGGTTTGGAATATGAGAAGATACATGCATGTCCTAATGACCGTATATTATTCAGAAATGATTATGAAGGGTTGAATAAGTGCCCTAAATGTGGGACTTCAAGATACAAAATGAAGAAAGATGATGGTGATTATAATGAGATGACCAAAGGTTCTCCTTTGAAGGTTCTGTGGTATCTTCCAATAATACCACGATTTAAGCGTCTATTTCCTAATGCCACAGATGCAAAGAACTTGAGATGGCATTTCGATGAGAAAATATGTGATGGAAAGCTTCGTCACCCGGCAGATTCTCCTCAATGGAAAACAATAGATCAAAAATTTCCTCAATTTGGTGGCGAGCCAAGAAACCTTCGGCTAGGGCTTTGTACGGATGGAATTAACCCGTATGGTAATCTTAGTAGCACACACAGTGCTTGGCTAGTACTCCTCGTAATTTACAACTTGCCTCCTTGGTTATGTATGAAAAGAAAGTATATCATGCTATCTTTGATGATCTCGGGGCCAAAACAACCAGGAAATGATATTGATGTGTATTTGACACCTTTGATTGAGGATCTGAAAAAATTATGGGTGGAAGGTGTTGATGTGTTTGATGCATATAAACAAGAGACCTTCAATTTACGTGCTATGATCTTCACCACGATAAATGACTTTCCAGCATATGGAAATTTGTCAGGATACAGTGTTAAAGGGCATAAAGCATGCCCAATATGCGAAGAAGGCACCCACTATATGCAACTTAAACATGGCAGGAAGACGGTATACCTTGGCCACAGAAGGTTTCTTAGTCGGTATCACCCTTACCGTAGATTGAAAAAGGCATTTAATGGCTCACAAGAATATGAAATGGCTCCAAGACCATTAACTGGAGAAGAAGTTTATCAGCGGGTGGAGGGAATTAATGTGGTCTTTGGTAAGAAGAAGAAGAAGACTGCCGGTGAGAGGAATATATGGAAAAAAAAGATCTATCTTTTTTTATCTTCCATATTGGCAGAGTCTTGATGTGAGGCATAGTCTAGATGTGATGCATGTGGAGAAGAATGTGTGTGAGAGTCTTGTTGGTACACTTTTACATATAAGTGGAAAGACTAAGGATGGAATCAATGCAAGACGTGACTTAGCCGAAATTGGAATAAGAAAACTCCTTCACCCATAAGAAAGAGAGGGTAAAAGGGCTTATTTACATCCAGCTGCGCACACATTATCAAAAGCAGAGAAAACAAGTTTCTGTGGTTTTATTAATAACCTTAAGGTGCCACAAGGTTATTCTTCTAATTTGAACAAACTTGTTTCAATGCATGATTTGAAGATAACGGGGATGAAGTCTCATGATTGTCACGTGTTGATGCAACAATTACTTCCACTTGCTATTCGAGGCATTATGAAAACCGATTTGAGAAGTACTATTACAAGACTTTGTATGTTTTTTAGCGCTATTTGTAGCAAAGTCATTGATCCTGCTGAGTTAGATGAATTAGAAAATGAAGGTTATGTAATCCTCTCCCAATTGGAAATGCACTTTCCTCCCTCATTTTTTGATATTATGGTCCATTTGATAGCTCACCTTGTACGAGAGATAAGACTTTGCGGCCCTGTGTGTTTAAGGTGGATGTACCCATTTGAGAGATACATGAAAATTCTAAAAGGGTACTCTAAGAATCCTTATCGGCCTGAGGCATCAATTGTTGAGAGATATATAGCTGAAGAGGCAGTTGAGTTCTGCAATGCATATCTTGATAAGGTAAAGACAGTTGGACTTCCTCAATCTCGGCATGATCAGGGGAGAAGCAAGGGAACACGGGGTGTCATAGTGAGGTCTATGTCAAGAGATGTTGTAATGCAGGCACATCTATATATTTTAAACAACACGGATGAAGTTTTGCCTTACTTGAATGCTCACAAGAATATGTTGAAGAACTTGAATCCAAGAAAGAACGATATGCAACTAGCCAACGAGCATAACAAGTCATTTGCCGAGTGGTTCAAGCAACAAGTGTTAAAGGATGGTAATCCTTCTGAAACAATACAGAGACTAGCTGCAGGGCCTCGTTTTGAGGTTGTGTGTTGGGGCGGATATGACATAAATGGTTATTCATTTTATACAAAAACCCAAGATGATAAGAGTACCATGCAGAACAGTGGGGTGATGGTAGTAGCTGAAGCAATGCATTTTGCTAGTTCAAAAGATAGAAACCCAATGTTAGCGTCAATGTCCTATTATGGAGTAATAGAAGAGATATGGGAGGTTAGCTATACCAAATTTAAAGTTCCCGTCTTCAAATGTAAGTGGGTTAATAATAGTGCTGTGCAAGTTGATGAAGAATTTGGTTTTGTTTCAGTCGATCTTGAGAGGATTGGATATGGAGATGAGCCATTTATTTTGGCAAATCAAGCAAAACAAGTGTTTTATGTTACCGATCTAGCAAAAAAGAAATTATCTATTGTGCTCCAAGGTAAGAGGCAAGGAGTTGGTGGAGATGACGGTGACTCAGAGGTCAATCTTGACGAAATCCCGCCTTTCACAGTTACTCGACCTAAAATTACTGAATTAGATTTGGTAGATGATGACTATGCAGTTAGGGATGATCATTGTGAAGGAATTTGGGAGGATAATCGTTGTAAGACTTAAAATTTGTGAATTTTTTTTAATATACTTGATGTTTTATACGGGACTTATTCTAATATTTATTGGTTGTTTGTTGAACAGGAAATGGATGGATCTAATCAACAGGGTTCTGGAGATGACAACTCCTTCCATAGAGCGAAAAGAGGTAGAGGGCCAACCCGTATGAAGAAGTTGGCCTTACGTGATGAGAACACACAGCCCCCGAGGATTGTAGTACACTTTGACGCTGATTTGAAACCTATAGGTCCTGAAGGGGCTAAATTTACTAGTTACGTGGGCTATCTCGCACGCAGTAAGGTTGGGATTGACATTCTTAATTGGAAGATGGTAGATAAAAACTTAAAAAAAAATTTGGGAGGATATTTTGGTACGTTACAAATTCTTTTCTTAATTTATTAGTGTTAATTATAATTGATTATTTGCTTATAACTCTATTGTATTATATTGCAGTTGACATTTGATATTCCCGCAACTGAAGAAATGAGAGACCGTTTGTATAAGCAACTCGATGACCGGTGGAGGGATTTTAAATCCATGCTTACAAGAGAGTATCTTCGTGGAAAAAGAAAGGGCGAGCATCCTCAAGAACGATACTCTTTTATTAGTGACGAGGCATGGGAGAGGTTTGTGCAGCAACGTCAAGACCCTGCATTTCAGGTTTGGTTTCTTCAAACTTAGTTTTTTATCAATTTATATTATATTTAACTAAACTAACTTTGTTAAGTTTTTATTGTCATAGGCACTAAGTAGGAAGAACAAGCAAATATCTGAGCTGAATGTGTACCCACATACCATGTCTCGTGCAGGGTATGGTGGGTTGGAAAGAATCATGATGGAGGAGCGGCAAAAGAGTGCAGAAATGGCTGCTGCTTCAGATCCTACTGGAGTCATTCCACCTATCGACCGTCCTTCTCGCCAAGAAAAATGGAAGGCGGCGAGGATTAAAAGGGGTCAATATCTCACTCCAGAGGCTGCTATTGTTGCTGAGAAAATTGTAAGTAATATTAGCATTATGCTTCATTAATTGTTTTTTTAATTATGTTAAATTGAAGTTGTTATTTTAATGTTACAGGATACACTTGAGGAGCAATTATCCCAAGGTACATTTGTTCCTCATGGGCGGATGGACATCTTGGCCACTGCCATTGGAAAGGCTGACCATCCCGGCAGAGTCAGAGGGGCCCCTAAAGGAATTGGCATCAAACAATTTTTTGGTCCTGGTTCTCGAAAAAGTACTGAATCATCCTCCGCTGACATGGTATCTAAAGAGGAACTCGATCGACGATTACAAGAAGAAACAGAAAGAGTTCGAGTTCAACTCAGTGAAGAACACAAGGCAGAGATGCAAAAGATGCGTGAGGAGTTTGATGCCAAGTTTGCAATGATGATGGGCACGACCGGATTCCAGATGCCCCGAGTGTCTGAGCCGTCACAGGTAATAAAGGTTCATTTCGTCAATTTAAACTTATATAATGTGCCTTAAGTAATTTCTTCTTATATTTCAGGGTTCACCTATGATGAAAAGTGGGAAGGGTAGTAATAATCAGACACAACAGCTGACATTATCTGACCCTGACCCTAGCCCTGACCCTGTCCAAGACAATGGAACACCGTGTTCTCTCTATGTCGACGTTAATGGAGATTCGACATTTCATGTTGCTAATGGCCGAGTATTCTCGGGCTCAACCATCCACGGGAAGAAAGTTCCAGTAGATCAATCGAGGGTGACGGTGGATAAAATCCGTAGCGGTCAAGGTGATACACCAGTGCCCATCCCTACTAATGAGGTTCGCCTACTGGTTCAGGCTAAAGGAAATTTTATTCTGTGGCCAAAACGACTTATTGGAAAGCCTGCACCATCGAAGAAGGCGACAACGAAGAAGACGGCAAGTAGCGCTTCAGAACCTGTCCTGCTGCCTCTTCCTGCTGATATTGGGGTTATGTATGGGAGTTTGGAGCTTCTTCATAGCATGGTAACAAATATGGAAAACTCTCTTACTTATAATATGCCGCGGGAATTGTGGGTTCAGATGTCACATACCAGTTCACTATTGACAAGAAGGACCTCATTCAGTTCCTGAACTTTGAGGAGTTGGATATAGTCTTTATGCAGCTGGCTATTTTGTAAGTTACAATAACTAAACTACTTTTTTATATTTTACTTATGCATATTCTAATATTTCTTATTTGAACAACAGGCATTTTGTTGGAGTCTGTAGGCAGGCAAGACTTGAGGACACATATGGCTTTATGTGTCCTCAAAAGGTACAAAAAATAGCCAATACTGTGGAAGCCAGGTCGATCTACATGATGACCGCAATGACTCAGTTGAAAAAGAAAATATATTTTGTACCTTACGTGGAAAAGTAAGTATATTATTATATTTGAGATACGCTTGTTATATATGTAGGATTATAATTAACATGGTTCGTATTTTGCAGTTATCATTGGACTCTAATTGTTTGCGCCCCTTTTGATAACAAAGTCTACTGATTCGATTCCCTCCGTGGAAGTCCAACCGAAGAAACCAAAGATGTCATTGAAACGTTAGTTTTATATATTTATTACATATAAAGTTTATAAAAATGTGTTCTAATGTTCTAATAATATTCATGTTCATAGGGCTTTTCACACTTTCAATTTTATGACCAGGCATCAAAATATGCAACCACCAACATGGTTTCTCCCACAAGTATGTTGTTCTGAGCTAAATATGTAGTTATAAATCTTTTCAATCATCAAATTAGATAATGCTTATAAATTTTTTATTTTTTCAGTATCGTTGTCAACCTGGGAAAGTTGAATGCGGATATTATGTCATCCGTTATATCAATGACATTATTGAGACAGGGGTAACTGAAAAATTGCACGAGGTAATTAAATATAAATTATGTTGCATGTAATTCTGCCCATTTTTTCACATTTTTAATCAAGTTGACTAATGAATCCATTTTTTATTTTACAGGCATTCGAAAATGTTATGCCATATAGCATGGACGAGATCAACTTGATAAGAGACTCTTTGTCAACCACGTTGTTAGAGAATCTTTAAAATGTCAAGTACTAAGGTCTCTTAGCTTCCTCACGTAGTGGTTTATTTTTTGATTGTTAACTATAGTTGATGTTCATATATGGTAATATTCAAATAGTTTTGTTGAGATAATGCTTTGGTGTTCATCTGGTAATCTTCAAATGGTGCTGCATATATATATTAGTCTACCGATTTGGGTACCTAAACTGCAGGGAGGTGGTAAAATATAAAAAGATGAATTAAAAAAAATATAACATTTAACGGCAGTTATTCAAGAAACCGCCATTAAATCAATTTACAACGGCGGTTTTATGGAAAATCGTCGTGGAAAATAAAATTTCCACGGTGGTTTATCAAGAAACCGCCGTATAAAAATTCATTTTCCACGACGGTTTTGAGATAAAACTGCCGTGCAAATTTTATTTTCAATGGCGGTTTTCCATAAAATCGCCGTTGAAAGTTTATTTTCCACGGCGGTTAATAACCGCCGTGTTTTCTTATCCTTTCAACGTCGACTCTTTTTACTCCGCCTCCAAAACTGCCGTTAAAAGCCATTTTTCTGGCAGTGCAAACCATGGTTTTATACCTTCAAAAGCAAAAAAATTTCACTTTATGAAAAACCATGGTTTTATACCCCAAACTATGGTTTTCAATTCAAAAATGATTTTGCAAAAAATCATGGTGTTTGGCTATCTTTTTTCAAACTATGGTTTTCAATCAAAAAGTGATTTTACAAAAAAAATTGACATGCTTGGATAGTTAGATCCTCAAACCATGGTTTTGCCTCCTACGCCATTGTTTTGCTTGTTACCCAAACTATCATTTTGCTTGTTACCCAAACACCCCCTTTAAACACAATTGAACAACATCTCAACCTAGGGTTTTAAGCTTCCAAAATCCAGGAAAATCATGGCTAGGCTTAACGAGGCAAATAGCAAGATAAACTAAATCAAAAACCATGCTCTTACCTTGTCTTGAAGCTTGGATTTGTCTTGAGCCTCATGATCTTCTTCTTCTCCCTTTTAGTTCTATCCAAAACTCTCATCAAATAGGGAAGGAGGGGTATTTATAAAAATTGCTTAAATTCTAGCCTTTGATCCTATGTGTGTGTGGCTTGATCTTGACCATTTATTTAATCTCTTTAGCCATGTTCCTTACCTCCTTGATTCTTATCACCTAACCCTCTTAGGTGTCCTTCTTATTCAATGGGAATGCTTTCACATCCCGCCAAATTTAACTCTAAGAATGTGAATAATAAATTAGACAGAGGGTCAAATAGTAAAGTAGACTTAAAAGCGAAACAAATTTTGAGTTGAGATCTAACTGTTGTTCGGACTGATATTTTTGAAATTATAGATCCAGGAAGGGTAAAACGGGAAAATTTGATAAACATTCTAGAAATTTTTTTAAAAATAGTAAAAAGTTAAATTAGAGGTTTTGGAACCCTATTTGAGGCCCTAGAAGGGGAAATCTTATTTAAGGCTTTATTTGAGTTTATAAAATTATTTTCAGGTCCTCGAGGTAAAAGAATTAATTTTTGAATATTTATTATCAAAATCTCATCGGTAAAGCCTAATTTCAAAGAAAAATCAAAATAAATAGTTAGAGGATGAGATAAATTCTAAAATTTTTCAAAGCACCTTCCTATATTAAAATATTATTTTTGATGGGAAGAAATGAATTTTTGGAGGTCCAGAAATAGTTTTGGAAATTAGAAAGGAATTTTAGCTGATACAGCAAAATCGAGTGGAAATATGTTTGGATATGTAAGGTGATGTTCCTTCCTTCTTTCTCCAGCCCATTGGACATTATTTTGGGCCAGGAATAAACAGTAATTTCATGGCCAGGTCCTGCACATGATTATGGAATAAAATAATGCAAAATATCATATGATTTTATCCTAAACATTATTACACTTGGGACACTTGTACACTCCCACAATTCAGCAGCCTATTAAGGTGTCCACATGGTCTCTTTCTCTAGATTTTTAAGGGACACTTGGAGGCAAATGGTGACAGCAAATTTCTTTATAAATACCCCTTAAATGATGCAAAATTTGGCCAAAATTAGTGAAACCAAGGAGAGGTTCTGCTCAACTAAAATCTAACCTAAAGTAGCCCTAAAAACCATGCAAAAGGAAGGAAAATTATCAAGCTCCAAGCAAGGATTCATCAATGTATATCTAAGCATGATTTCGGTTAAGTTTAAGGGTTGTTTTGGTTGAAATTTCATGACAAAATCGTAAGTTTTTATGCTGTGATTTTTTAGTCACAATGAGAATGGATTAGGGAAGGATAGAAATCATGAATATGAGCTTGAAATTGCATGTTTAATTGACGTTTGGATTGAATTTTGAAAGAAAATCAAAGTTAGGGTTTAAGACACCCTATTCGGCCACTGTGTTTTTGAGGTTAGAGATTATTTCAATGTGATTTGATGATTCCAATGAGTTTAAAAGGTATTTTTGTGTAGGAAAACACCCAAAAAAAGTGTTTAAAAATCATAAGAATCAAAAATAAAAATTTTGCAATTTTAAAGCATATAATTCGGCCAAAGCTAGTTGAGGGAGGAGTGCGATTTTGTTAAATCTGATTTGATATTTGAATTCTATATGAAAATTTGTGTAGGAATAGTCCAAGAGATTAGTCAAAACAAAGGTGGAAATTAAAGTCAAAAAGTCAAATAAAAGGGAGTTATAGAGTTATATTGATACCTAATGGTATTTCATGTGTTATGATTGATAATTTGGCACATGTTTATGCATGTATTGATAGGCATTGAGCAAGAGAACAAGGAGTTACAACAAGGAATCAAGAAGGCCAAAATTCTTGGATTAGAAAGAGGTAGCATGGAATTTATAATTTTAATGTTAACTTGCTTGGTTGTTATATGATATGATTCCTTGATTTTATGCAACATGGTATTTGAAATTGTCTGATAGTAATGTGGTTTGCATGGTATGCCTTAGCATGATGCATTAACATATTAATTTGGAATGATTTGATATGGTCTTTATATGGCAAAGGTAAAGAAATGTTTTATGAATTGATTGTGACATATCTAGTATGTTTAACATTATTATTGTAATTTCTTTGCTACTAAGATTTCTATGAAATCCATTCCTCTCAATGTATAAACAATTAATAGGAACCTCAAGTAGTGTGACTAAAGGCAAGGAGGTAGTATTTTTCATGAAGGAAATATGTTATGGAATGATATTGAATTTATGTTGAACCTTATGTATATGTTTTGTAATTACTATGAATTGTTATGTATTATTGTGAACTATGTTGGAATATTGTATTAATGGTTAAGGATGGTTTACATGTGAGCGTTTGATTAAAGGATCATGTTTAATCTTGTGATGAGTAAAAGGAATGGTTATACAGATTGAAAAGAGGAGAAAAAGGCAAGAATTGCATAAAAAGGGATAAAAATTGACTTTTTAAGGGCAAAATTTGACCATACGAGATTCTGTGCAAATGGATGAGATTTTGGATAAAACTTTTCAAACTTATAGATCATATTTTTATCTTTAAAACAAGTAGTGTTTCACTAAATTTGGAGTTTAGTGCAAAGAGTTCTACCCTTCTAAAGTTAGGCATAAATTCTGAAAAATTAAAAAATGATCGTATGAACAATACCATTTCACGTGAATTCTGGGATTAATTAGTGAGTTCTGAATATCAATGAGTATTTTTTCCCTAAAGGTCATATTAATATCTTTAAGTGGAACTTAGAACTACTTTATTTTGATTTTTTTGGAATTAGTTATGAATTTTCAAAGTTTAGCCTTTTGTAAGGGTTATAATTAATAGTAACTCAAATTTAAGAAATTTTAAGGTTCAAATTTTTTCAACTTAAGGTCACAAGAAATAATTCTAAATGATTCCAATTAAGATAAAATGAGATACAAAAGTAAAGTATGGCAAATGCCATCTCATGGAACACACCACATACCACCTATCACACATGTGAAGAAAGCATAATATTTTTATTACATAATTCCATTCTGCCAAACTTAACCCTTAACAAAATGTATTATTCTATCCATGTCCCTTCATCATTTTGGCATCAAAATAGGGAGAAAATTAATAGGAAATTCGTGTAAAATGCAGACCCCAAGTATTCCTCTACCAATTTTATGATTTTACATCATATCGGGTACTTTTTCGGGTCCTAACTTACTCAATAACTCTAAGACATGTTGTGGCACCTTTTTTTCATCACAAATAACCTCAGATGACATTATTTAACATGCTTAAAGAGGGAGTGATTCTCTTCCCTTGTTCTTCTGTTAAAACATTTAATAATATTTATTTTGGAGTAAACTTGACCGAATTCTCTCCATCAGTCCATAACTCTAAGAATCTGTCTCTGGTTACCAATATTATCTTTTCATCACAGGAATTTTTCTATTTTCTCTTAAGTTAAAAGCCAACATCTTGACGATTTATTTTGACTTTTCTCGGATAATGTATAAATAGGCTTTAAATTCTATTAAAGCCAACTTGTTTGCTTTCTGGGGACAAAATCATTTTTAAAACCTGTGATAATTCCTTATGTATTATTGCCCATTTTTCTCCAATTATCTGAGGCATCCTCATATTTTTAATAATTTAATTTAAGCTAATATTCATAATTATCCAAAACTCTGGAAATTTTATCAATTTGCTTCAAGGGTATTTTCATCATTTTTAACCCCATATGAGCCTTAAAGCCTTATTTCCTATTTTTTTGAAACTTTTGGGTGTACTTTCCATTATTGCCTTTTACGGCATGAAACTTTCTGAATTTATAATTAGGTCCCTTCTTGGTTTTAACCTCAGGAATCCTCTCACTAAGATTCCCAGTATAACCTTTGGCCCTAAGTCATATCTAAAGATTCCCAATATAACCTTTGGCCCTAAATCATATCTAATTCTCTTACTTGAATCCTTGAGACTTTATCAGAGTCTCTATCTTCCTCATTTCTTAGTCCCACAAAACCTTCACTTTGCAATTTGGTCTCTGAGAAGTCTTTTATCCTTTCAGGGAACTTTCTTAACTCTTGCCATAAAAAGTCTGGTAGCCTATCCATTTTAGGCTATTTCCTATAATACCTTTGGGCCCAAAGCTTAGGATGTTACAGGAGATGTAGAGGTTAGCTTTAAAATATTTAAAGTCCAATTATATTGATAAAATGTCAATTTCGGGAAAAATTAAATTGAAGGAGTTCTAGGTTAAAATTAAATCTAAGAAAATTAGAAAAATCTCTCCTCATTAAAAGGAAGCTATTGGCAAAAAGAAATAAATTTTTAGAAGTATTGGATTAATAGGATCCAAGGAAAATTCAACCTATATTATGAGATTATACAGTGTAATAAACATAAGCTTGGTAGAACAAATTTTTTTTCCTGTTTTTTGCTTGAAATGGTGCCAAAGATGAAGATGGAGGAATACATAGAATAATAAACTTTGTTAAGAGTTAAGTTTTGAAGAATGGAATTATTTAATAATAATTTGTTATTTTTCTACATGTGTGATAAGTGGCACGTAAGGTGTGCCTCCAGGTGGCATTTTCATCAAATGAAAAGGACACCTAATGAGGGTTATATGGCTAAATCACAAGGGAGATGAAGCAAGATTTATACAAGTGTCTGTGGTGAAAATAAATGGTGAATTTGAAGGTTTACCATAAGGTAAATTCAACTTGTATTATAAATACCCCATCCCCTCCTTTATAGCCAAAATTTTGGCCAAGTTAAGAGCAAGAAAGGGAGAAGAAAGTTAGCCAAGTGAGAAGGAAGAAAGAAGAAGAGAAGATCAGGCAAAACCTAGGTTAAATCAAGTGTTAAATCAAAGGAAGAGCTTGGATTTTCTTCTAGGTTATAATGCTCTATGGTTTGATGGTTTTAAATATGGTTTTCATGGAAGTTAAAGGTTAGGAACTCTAAGGTTTGGTGCTATTCAATTTAATTCATGATGAGGTATGGATGATTTGAAGCTTGTATATGAACTAGAGGGTAAAAAATAGTGGAAAAATGGTGTTTAAACTTCGTTCTTAGAAGAATTTCAACTTGTGAAATTTAGATATTCAATTCGGCCAGACCTAGTTCTTGAAGCTAGGTTTTTTTTTTTGGGTTAATTTGGGGCTTCCAATGAGTTTAGGAGGTGAAATTGTGTAAAATAAAATTTTTGAATTCTAAGGGTACGCCTCTCGGCCAAGCTTAGTTTTAGGTAAAGA
Source organism: Neltuma alba (assembly GCF_004799145.2). Lineage (NCBI taxonomy): Eukaryota > Viridiplantae > Streptophyta > Magnoliopsida > Fabales > Fabaceae > Neltuma > Neltuma alba. The sequence continues at coordinate 4,916 of NW_021632740.1, read as the reverse complement.
AATTGGATTTTGATAAATCTAAATTCATATTTGGATTCTACATAAAAAAATCATAGAGGAAAAGCATGTGGGAGATAAGTCAAAGAAGATGATACTAAAAAGCTAAAATAAAGGTTAAAGGATTAGGTTTTAAGTTAAAATGTCTAATAAAATTGTTTGGGTTGATTGTAATGCCTTTTTTTTTTTTGCTTGCCAGGCATTGACATTGAACAAAAAAGGGTTCAAGAACAAGAGGAAGGAATTAAGGAATCAGGTTTATAAAAAGGTAGTAAGGACTTGCAATATTAGTATTGAATTACATTGGTTGTTTTTGCTCTATGTATATGCCATGATGTGGTAAAGCTATGAATGATGAAATATTTTTAACTCCTTGCATTCATGCCTTGGCAAATATGTATCCTTGAGTTTTTGAATGGTATATTATATGCTTCCTTTCATGGCATATTATTGGCATGATAATACATAAGTTAAATCCTTGCATATGACATGAACTAACTTTGCATTTTGATACTATGATTGATGTTCTTTGCTACTAGGATTTCTTTGCAATCACACCCCCTTGTATATGAAATTGATTAATAGGGATTGGCTCAACAAATGACAAGGGAAAGAATATGGATGCTTAAAGAGTTTATGATTGAAATATTATGCTTTTCACATATTATGTAATTATGGACTTTTGTAAATCATATGATAAATGCTTATATGGATGATGCTCCCACCCCTTAGGAGGTATTATAGTGTTAAATACTTTCTGGTTTAAATGGTTATGATTGAATATGGATTATAACAATTTAATTTCACAAGTTAAGGTAATTAAAAAGGTTTAATTGCCTTAAAAATCCTAATAAGCCTTCTACTTTTCTAAGCAAATGATGAAATTTGATAGAGAAATTTGGTAAGCTTATAGATCATATTATAAGCTTTAAATGGAGTGATAGATTACCAAATTTGGAGTTGTATATGAAAATTTATAAATTCTTTAATTTATGGTAAAAAGTTGAAAGATTAAAATTGACCAAATGAATAGTGATTTTGTAAGCAAAATGGACCCTGAATGGAATGAGTAATAGACTAGTGACTGTTTTTTCTATGTAGAGAATTGGAATGATTTTAAATCAAATTTAGAACTACCTTATTTTGATTTTTGTAGAATTAATATGAATTTTTAAAGTTAGCAATATTTTTAGGGTTATCAAATAAATAGTAACCCAAGAATGAACTTTTCAAATTATGGTTTTTCTAAGCCTAGTTCTATATAATGTGATTCTAATTGACTTGTTTTGGCTCTATATATGGTCTAAAGTTAAGGTGTTACATTATTGAAAGTGGGATTTGTTGAAATTTAGTAATATAGTAATTGAAATGGTTTTTTGTTGATTGAGTTTTGTTTATTGGGAATAGATAAGAGTTTTAACCGGTTTACATTGTTGATATTGTTTTGGTTTTAATATTGGATATGTTGGAGGTTGACAATTCTAAGTATATGACTTAAGGATTGATTGAATGGTTGTTGTTGAAGTAGATTAAGGAGCCTAAAAAGTTAATTGGGTGGAGGAATTAATAGCTGCAACCGTGGATTGTGAGTTTTGGTTATGGATTGGGAAGTTTAATTATAGGAGTTGTTATGGGATATGAGATTTAAGGTTTTTGAGTTGAGTGTTCAATTGTTACTTGTGTTTGACTATGATCTATATGGTGATATAGAATGGTATGTGTCCCTACTTGTGGATTGGTGCCTTGTATTAAAGTCAAGTGCTAAACTTGGAGTTGATATAACCAGGGTTAGTTTACTTTATATGCTCACTATGGATTATAATATTTTATAAATCCTTTCAAATTCTATTGAATTACAAGTAAAGCATTTATGAAGAAAAAGTATGTATTTTGCTTGTATATCAAATCTTGGTGAAGTGAGGAGTATTTTGATGTTATTGCTTGGATTGTATTTGCCTTGAAAGTGTCTTGAAATGTTTGACAATGGTGAATGTTTTGCGATGTGACCTACGTTATGTTATCTATTGTATTCTTATGTTTGTTATGTTGTATCTATTCATGGGGTTTATATATGGGATTGTATTTAGGGGATAACTGTTCTTGAAGCCTGTATAGTTTGCCAACACTATGATTAAGTGTTTGGCTTCTTATCAAGCCTTTGTAGTTCTATCTTTTTCCTAGGCCGAAATCGGGATATGACTTTTGGGTAGAAACCTCTAATACCATAATCTATTCTTAGACAGTGTAGGTATAGGAAGGGCCTATTGACTTAAGTGGAGTGACCTTCGCAGGGTTACTTCACATAGAAGGTCTATGTAACATCTAGACTTTTAGGACTAGAAGTACTAAAAATAGCCTAAATTAAATAGGTTACCAGACCCCTGTGAGCAGAAGTCCCAAAGATGAGAAAGGAAGTTAAAGCAGTTTTAGGGACTAAACTGCAAAGTAAAAGTTTTCAGGGCTCGAGTATAATTAAGGTTAGAGGCTCCAGTAAAATCTCGAAGGCCCAAAAAGAGAAAAGAGGCTAGATACAGGCCAATGGGTAAGTTAGAAACCTCAAAGAGATGGTTCTATGAGGTTAGGCTTAAGCAGGGGTAAACCGTGAATTCAAAAAGTTATGACCAGCAAGGGCAAAAATGAAAGAGTGTACAGAAAATTCCAAGAAAATCCCAAAAAATGGGAAATAATATTCTAAGACTCTTCTATGAGAGAAAAGATGAAAATACCCTGAGGCAGCTTAAATGGAATTTATGAGGTTGTGACCGGTAAAAAGTATACCGTTTGAGGTAATTATTTGAAATAGCAAGAGACCTCAAAAGTGTATACAAAAATGAGGTTAAAGGGTTGAAAGGTTGTACTAATTTATAAAATTAGTCCCGCAACCAAAAGGCCAGTAGAGTGGCTTTAAGAAATTAAAGAGCCGATTTTGCCGATAAAAGGGTATTTTAGTAAATGAATTTTATGCAAGGCTTAAAGGAAGTGTTATGGGCTAAGAAAATTCATAGATACTCTCTAAAATTAAAGAGAATTTATGGATCTAACAGAAAAATAATTACAGAGGCCAGAGCACTGTAATTAGAGAAAAGAAGTTAAACCCGGAGTAAAAGTGCACCGATAAAGTATTAGAGAGTCTTGCACTTTACTTGGGCCACAAGTCGCCACTTGTCAAGCCTTTAATGGATGGTAATTAAAGCTTTCCAAGTGTCAAGCTACCAATGGAGAGGATCTTGACTTTGGAATTTAATTACATTATGATTTAAGTTAATTAAGAGAGAGGATTAAGATTAAGTAGGCTAATGACACTTGGCATAACATTAATGATGGTTGGTGGGATATTTTGTACACATTAATGAGCTCATCTCTCCCCTAAATCAGATGGGAATTTCGTGCAAGGCATGAAGAGAGGGAAAAAGAGAGAGTTTTGAGGGAAAACCAAGAGAAAGGCATCAACTTTGGTCATACAATCAAGGTTCAAGGTGAGTTCTTGGCTCTAGATGTGTTCTTTGCCTTGGTTTCTTTCTTTCTTTTTGGTTGAAAATATGTCTTCTCTCCCTTTTGATGGCTGGTTGAAATGGTTGATGAGTGGGGAAGGAGTTTGGTTGTTAGATCTTGCTAGAACACCTCAAAGTATGGTAGATCCAAGTGGATCTATGTGAAAATTGGAAGAATTACGTGCTGATTTGATGGCTTTTTCGAATTAGTTACTGTTCATATCTGGTTCTAAAATTTGGCATGCTTAAATTACACTCTATGAGCTTTAAATCCATGGGTAGAACACTTTATTTGGATATGTGTACGATTTATGGTGATTTTTCAAAGTTAAGGTTTGAAATCTGGAAACAGTGTTGAACTTTTGGGAGATTGTCGAGTTCCGTACAATTCTGGTACTGTTCTGAGTAGAATTGGTTCCTGAAACTATTTTTCATTTAAATTTACTTAATTAGCTTTCAGTGAGACTTGGAAGCACTCAATTTTGATTTTTCTAGATTTAATTATGAATTTTGAAAGTTGATCAAAATTCTGGAGATTCTGCGTGAACAGTACCCGCGAACCAAAATTTCCAGATTTGGTATTCTTGAATCTAAAGCATCTAAAGTGGTCCTAATTGATAGGAATATATCATAAGGATGTAAAATGATAATATTTATGTTAGAAAAGTTAGAAAGAAAACCCTAAGACTAGAGAAAGGGTTGAGGTTCAAGAGAGCTAGCTTTAACTTTTGTATCTAGTGGTCCTAATAGATTGTATGATCATTATGACTATGTTTAGGACCTTTGGAACATCCAAGAGGATGTTTGATGATGTTGACCGAAAGCTAACATGGTTGGAAAGTCAAGGAGTCAAAGGAAAAGTAAGAGGAAGGCTTGAGGTGCAAGGTAGTGAACTTACCTATTGTCATTGCTTGATGTGGTATGCTTGTGTGTTGCCGTGTACATGTTATTGAATGTTATTGTGACATGTTTTAGCTGCTGTAATTGCTATTCATGATGAGTAGATTATGTCTCCATGGCCATGCATCAAGAGTTAGCTTTGAGCATGCTAGTATGTCACTAATTAACAAGAGAATAACCAAGTTGCGTGTATGCATGAGCATTCATTTAGCATGATTAATATGGTATTGTTTGCTACTGAGATTCCCCCGAATCTTACCCCCTCCCTAACCAACCATTTAGGTCAATCAATGATGGGTACTAAGGGCATAGAAGCAAGGAGAAGAAGTGGAGAATTATTAATACTAATGATTGATGTTATTATTCAAGTATAATTCTCCTATGTTGTAAGTTATGTTATGAATGCCATCAATTCAATGTATGTGCTTAGGATGTTTATGGCATGAATGAAAGTATATGAGCATGAATGGGAAAAAAAGTAAGCCCATGTTAGGTATGATGCCAAAGAATAAAAAGAATTAAAGTAAA
>NW_021632739.1:0-54622 GCF_004799145.2 Neltuma alba | reverse complement strand
TCGAATTTCGCACCTACCAGACAAAATCTTCCTTCTTCCCGAAAATCTTGCAATATTCGGATCTCCATGATTCAAATACCTGCACTATTTTTCAGCATTCAATCCGATTTCTTCTCATCTATCTCCATGCAAGCATTAGCATGCTACCTTTTTCAGTGAACCAACCAAACATTCTCAAGTAGATCCAAATTTATTAAAATTAAATAGATCAAAGTTAATCATAAATAAATATATACAAGCATGTCGGATTCAGGAAGTCAGTTTTCTTTGAAAAATTTTGTATCCGACATACTTGTATATCTCTTGGTGATTAATTTGATCTATTTATTTTTTCTATAAACTTGATACACCTAAGAATTTTACGTGAAGTTATGGGATGAAGATTGCAAGAGCGACCATTAATTTGAGCAGCATCTACAAGCCCAGAAGAATGTAGTAGACCAGAGTAATTGGTAGTGCTATTAGCATTCCAAATATAACCCTGCAAATTGATTTTGGGATTTAAAAACAAAGTCAATTAATTGAGTGAAATTAAAAATAAAAATGTTGATAATATATAAGAAGATTGGATTCCTTACGCTGTGCTGAGAATGGCTGGATGGACGTTGTACTCTTGGAAACACAAAGGGAACAATACCTTGTGGAAGTGCAGCCTATATATATTTTCCACCATTAAATTAACATCCGTAAATCATCATTATATATTCATTTAATGCTGAGAGAATAAAAATTATTAAAGGCAAGTTAACTATAAAAGGGTTTCAAGCATCTAACTCGTTTTTTACAGCAAACATTAAATCCTAAACCGAAAACGTTTATTGTAAAATTTTGTCCCAACTGAGAAAGAAGTCAATCAATGATGATTAATTAATTACCTGAACAATAGCTACACGGAGGAGATCACCACGGAGGCCGATGGCGATGGAGGCCGCTGCCATTACTGCCGGGCCAGTGAGGAAGCGGATAGCCATGGCAAAGGCAGCAACTGAGTTCCCACATGCAATGATTTTTGGTTGAAGAGCCATGAACAGACCTATACGTGACTCAAACCCATTAGACAAGTTCACAGCATATTATATATATATTTTCAGAAAAAAGAAATAGAGATTCAAATTATTGCTTTACTTTAGGAGCGATGTGTGAACAAAATATCATTCTGTTAAGAAATTTCACAAAAGGGGACCAAGGACTTTTATTATTTTGCATCGCTTTCATATCTTTAATTGTAGGGAACACTGAAAATGAAATAATCTGGATTGTGGTGTGAGGCAAGGCAACAGGGAATGAAAACGAAAATGAAGGAAGGACCGGAGGAATATACTTGGGGGAAGGGGACGTTGAATAATTTGCTTAAAATTTGGGGTAGAAAAGGGAAAGTGACCAAACCGATGTCGTTTAATGCAGAAAAGGAAGTGAAAATGTCGTTTATTACAGACAGATATCAAGTTGGCGAAACGGCAGCCACTCACCCAAACTGAACATAGCCATTCCAAGACCGGCATCCGACAGGATTGAGATTGACTTCTCTATTATTTTCGGCATCTCCACATGCCACCTGCTTTTCACGATTCATCATCACCATCAATCCAATATTACTATTGGTTTTCATATCTCTAAACTTCATTCAAATTCCTATTTAATCTTAATCAGTTCATCCACCATTAACATCATGTCTGATTTAATTAAGGCCGGTTCACGGTTTAAATTCAGGTAGACCTTTTTTTTTTTTTGAAAAAATGTATTCAGTTCTTTACCCAAAAAAAGAATAATACATAAGCGGCATTTATGGGCAAACAAATTATGTGGTGCTGAATTAAAAAGATTCGCATACTACTGTTCCTGCTTTTTTTTTTTAAATTAAAAAAACTTACCAGGAGTAGCTGGAAAAGTTTTCTTTTTTTTATTGTTAAAAGAACATATGAATATGACTTGCGAATTATTCTTTTGAGGTGAACAAAAATAATTTTCTAAATGATTGGTGCTCAAACCTATATATTATTGTTTTAGTAAAATTAATGTGATTATTAATTCCATCAATAAATAATTTAATTTCTCTTTTTTGGGGAGTTTTGATGGATGAATGGAGTAAATTACCTGAAGGCAACGAGGGACCAGATCACGCCAAGGAGGCTGGAGTAAGTGTTGGGGTTGCGGATAAGCTTCCGCCACACCATGATCAGTATGAGACGCGTGATCACACTCGCCGGCGGCATTTGTTTTCCGATGCCGGGCTCCATCGCTCCGCCGCCATTCGGTTGCAGCTCCGCTGTTGAACCCGATCCCAGCTTGTTCAGTCCGGTTGCTCCCTCTTTCTCTTCTTCCCCTGCTGCTGCTGCTTCTGCTTCTTCTCCTCCCTTCCCCACTAACTTCAACTCTTCCCCTCCAAACTCTGCATCTGGAATATCTCCAATTGAACCAATAATAATAAGCACAATTAGCGAATCTCGTGACCATAAATTTTGGCGACTTAAATGTATATATGTATGAATCTGCTCAATACTCTGTACCCAGCAATCTGCTGCATATTTAGTACCTTTGTTTAATTCCCCATTTTGATGAGGGTGATGTTCATCAGCCACCAGCATCCGAATTTCTTTGGCCCCCTGATCGGAGCGTCCAGATTGATCCTCGGAGCCACCGCCAAATACTTGCAGCCCGGCACCGCTCCCGCCGCGTTCTGAGACGGGGGAAGCGCTTGAGCTCCACACAAACATGTGAAGCTCTTTAGCATCATGACTTGATTTGGTACTGTTCGGAGCAGGAGCTTGATTTTGTTGTTTGAGACTTCTGGAGCTTAAGTTGGATGATGAGAATTCTGGATTTGGAGCTGGGTACGAAGATGGCTGTTGTACAGGATAAAATCCCATCCGAGGACAGTTCGTGGCCTGAGCTGCCATTGGAACTGTGCAGTTTTCTTCAAAGTTCGATGGTCTCGATGGTTGAACAGAGTGTAGCTCTGTCGAGCCATTAAAGTTTGAATGTCTTGGTCCCGTCGGGTGCCCCATCATTGAGTAGAAATCTGCGTGATTGAAATTGGACCCTCTCGGCGTCGGATTCCGCGAAGAGCTCAGGCTGTAAATCTCAGCACCGGTGAGGTTCGACGGTCGGGGAGTCATCATGAACGACCTCCTCGACGCGTTGGACTTTCTCACCGTCACGTGAAGCTTCCCGTCGTCTCCGAGTGCTGCGTCAGTCTCGAGGAAGTCACGGCCGTCGAGCGAGACCACATCAGAGTCGACCTTGAAGGACACGATGGACGCCGCAGTCTCCGGGAACTGCTCCATGATCAGCAGCTTGGCGCCGCGATACTCAAAGAGAAACAGCAAGAGCGTGTACCAGATGATGCACTGCAATACCACCACCTGAATCATGAGGCTGCCGGAGTAATCTCCGTACATGGCGATCAGTAGTGGAATCCCCATCACAAGAGTGTTGGGCAATGTGGATAGCGAGAAAATAGTGATCATCCAATCGAGACTTCCGGTCTTGGTGAAGTTTGTCCAGATACCTAGCGCGACCAGCATGATGACCTTCTGAAGTGTATCGGCGGCGATGAAGCGCATATTCATCTCGTACGGATTGTTGATTGAGATGAAATGGAATGAGAGAAGAGGGACCGCAAAGACCGCCACGAACCGGTTGATGCCGGAGCACTGGTCCGGCGAGAATATCTTCCACCATCGGACGGAGCCGTAGGCTAGAATCATGGCCACATACAGGGGCACCATGGCCGAAAGAACAGTGTACAGATCTTTCCAAGTAATCATTTTCCTAATTTACACAGTAACAACGCTAAAAATCGAAAAGTTATTCAACAAAGGAGATAGGTATACATATATGTGTGAGAGTATTAAGCTCTGGTTGAGGCTCAGGTCTGATGGCGGTGAGGGAGTGGCATGAGAGATAAAATAGGAAAGAGAAGCGAGGGTAAAATCGGAAGAAATAGAAATGAAACCGTTACATAACTAACTGAAGAAGGAGACTCTCTCACACATACACAAACACTTGTGCCTAGCTAGACTCCACTGCTGTGTTTCTTCTCCTGGTATTGGAAAGGAAGGGCTTTAGTGAGAGAAGGTGAGGGGTTAAGAGAGAGAAGAGAGTGGAATTTACGAAGTTGTAACTTTTGAAGAGTATATATAGGCCACATGCTTGAGTGAACATAGTAGTGGTTATATCCCTTTTTTTTTTAATTTTAGATTAAACTAAATTTGATTTACCCTTGCAAATAAAAAAATTTGCTTCGTTTTACTAGAAAAAATATATTTGTTTCCTTCTAAATTTAAAAACAAATTTCAGGAATTACTATTAAAGTAAAATATTCTAACCACCCTTCTGTTTTGTCCTAATTATACGGACATTTCTTTTATTTTAATAACATACATTTTAGTTTAAACCATTAACACCCTTAAGAAATATTCTGAAAAGATTTTTTACGTATATTTTTTAATTAAAAAATATTAGAATAAAGCTTGTTTCCTACTTTACCCCTCATTATATTAAATATGTAGTTTATCTTTTAATATTAATGTTTATTAATAATCTATTTAATATTTTACTAAATTTAATAAATTAAGACATAACTTTATAATTTTATTGAAAATGCATATATACAATTACAAAACATTTTTTACTAATATATATTTAAAAAAATTACATCACGAGTAAGTTTAAATAAATAAACAAGATCTATTGTAAAATAAAAATTTGCATTTATAAAATTAATAAAATTTATAATATGGTAATCAATTCAGTAGTATAACAAAAAATATTAAAATATTTATTAAAATTATTTTTTAATTTCAAATAAAGATGTATAATATGTTATTAAATGATAATTATTAAGTAATATTTGTATTAAGAAGGGGTAATTTAGTCAAAATAATGGATCAATCATATGATTTAACGGTCAACTAAGGAATAGGTAGATGGGAGTTGAATCTCAAAACTAAAAAAGAGGTTTGTACAATATATATTTTGATTTTAAGCGAAGTTCGTATAAGTTTCTAAAATAAAAGGGAGGTCTTTGTAACTTAGGTTAAAGAGAGGGGAGTTGATGTATTTTACTCTTACTATTATTATGTATATAGATGGATGGAGCATTGATAAATATATTAATTGATGATTGGACCATCAAAAATTACTTTTTGGTAATAATATTAACACCTTTATCAACTGAATTTTTTTGAACAGTAACTGAATATTCAAAAGCACGATTTTGTGCACACCAATATTACACTATTTTTTGCCAAAATAAATATTACATCGTATAATTAATATAAGAACTAGTTTGGCGAGTAGTGGATTTAGCCTAAACTATAAAATCTCAATTCCCTGTATCTATCAAATTTCTTTTTTCTTAAATTATTCATGTTGGTTGTTAGGAGTCCCAACTAAAAAGCAGTTCTAATGCATATGATTAAATATGATACTTCTCCGGTCATAAATATAAGACCCATTTTGTAGTGTAAATTACACTACAAAATGGGTCTTATATTTATGACCGGAGTAGTAGTTTATAAAAGTTAACATACATTTATTACAATTAATCAACATAACTAATTTTTTTAATCATTCTAATTTAATCATCTAGCTCGACCGGAGGTATCAAACTTTAAGCAAGTTGAAATATATCATGTAAGTCAAGATAAAACTTCTATCACATACTTACTTTATGTATCATAAAATCATTTGTAAAACCATGATTTTCATCCAAACACCCCAACAATCAAACCAACAAGTATTTGTTTCAGACAAACAAACAATAAATACAAGTGGCACCAAAGTGCTATTTGTAATTATACTACCTCTCATACTTAATATAAAAGTTACTTAACTAATTTGAGTATATTAAAAAAATTAGTTAATTTAATTATTTGTAATAAATTATATGAGTAGATTTTCCTAGCTAAAATATCATTTTTAATCATAACTATTATTGGATGACAACCCCATGGGAATACTTTAAAAAATAACTTACAAATTTGGTAAACAAATTAAAATAAATTGAGGTATTATATTTAAGCTCAAATTCAATCTCTAACTAGTTCTTATATCAGTACCCGAGTGTAGAGCATAGTAACTTATTTTGAGTGATTGGCGATGGAATGAACTGCGCATTTACACCGAAGCTAGAGTTTTTACCAAAAAAAAAAAAAGAAGAAGAAGCTAGAGTATTGGAGCTAGAACGGCTAAAGATACAAGGGAGGACGGGGCCTGGGGGGACCGCGAATAACCACGTGGCACGGAGGTGATTAAGGGCACCCCAAGGATTGGGCTCTTATGAGACGGAACTAAACACGGAATTAAAGGTTCAAATGGGGCCATGTGGCTGGATTGGGTTTTGGTTTTCCCCTCACGTGGACTCCTCTCTGTACACTTTTTTTTTTATTTTATTCTATAGAATGTACTCTTTTGATATGCTTATATAGTTATATGTGTATGTATATCTAAATTATATAAAAATAAAAAAAACCTACTCCTCAGTTTTCACTCACCCACAAATTTATATTCGCTCATATAATCACCAACGTGTGTGTATTAATCAACGTTGTTGGTTGAGTGGCAAGAGATTTTTTTTTTTTTTAAATATGGACGAAGAGATTTAATTATTTTGCACGGTCTTGAGTTTCAACTTTAAAACTCACACTAAAAATATTATTTTATTAAAATTTCGTACACCTCAAATCTCAAATAATCCGTAGTACTACTTCGGTCCTTAATATAAGATCCTGTTTGACTTTTATTTTAGTCTTAAATATAAGACCCCAATCCACTTTGTCTTTCATATTTATATATTTTTTATTATAAAATAGTCTTTCTAACAATAGTAATTCTAACCAATACACTTGATTAGTAAGGATATTTTAGGAAAGATAACACCTATTTAAGACAAATAACTAACTCAACTTATTTCCTTAATCTTCTCAAATTAGTCAACTAGCTCTTATAATTAGGACCGGAAGTAGTAATTAAGAGTAGATAGTAAATGGTTTGTCAATTATCATAATATATCATACATGAGACAGCTCCTATAATATCCATATTTAATTTGAGGAAATGTGGATTTAGTATTTTTGACAAAATTTAAAGATAAGTCACATTTAGTTTAGTCAAACGCTAGCCTCTAGGATCAAATGTTCAAAATACTCTTAATTTATTAATCGTTACATAGCATTATTACAAACATTCCACCGTATCTGTTTTTTTTTTTGTTTTTGTTTTTAAAAGATGTGTACTATTGGATTTAAATATATTATCATGCAATTCAAACTTGCTTTCGAATTTTATCTTCTTCACGCTTATTAATATCGATTATGTGACTAATAATCATATGATCTCGTATTAGGTAACTGGATGATGGATTAAGAGGTGAAACTTCATCCCATAGTTAGGAATTTAATCATGAACAACTAGACATTAGTGTTTGTAATGCTTTAGAATCATAACTCAAAACATCTGATTAGCTGCTTGATATAATTATGAATTGATATAAAATTACAATTAGGCATAGCATATAATAAATCACAATTTTTTTTTCTCAATTTAATTTAATTTAACATTCACTCATTTTTAGTGTTTAAGGTGGAAAGGGGAAGTGGGCCAACTTTTGGAGGTTCCATTTCTTCAAAATAACATGTCCTAATTTCACTGTTGCTCAAACAATATGGCTGCCTACCAAACAAAAACAATGCTTTTTTTTTTGGGAGTAATTTCACCTTCCAATTTAGTTTTCTCCCAGCCCTGCCCATTGAAACCCTAATTTAGAGCTAGCTTGCCTTTCTCCCATTGAGGCGACACAGTACATGTAACAAGTAAAAGTATAAATGCGCATGTGTGTTTTTCATCCAAAGAACACGATGCAAAAGCCATGGATAATACGAAAAAGATTCTGAAGAACAACACAATCTCAGACAAGTGTATATTGTACATCAATTGTTCATGCGTAATCTATTATTATTAAATAAAAAAGCACATGAATTTAGTGGATGATGTGTGAGATACCATCCATATGTATGGTTAGGTCGAGTATAAGTAGCTCAATTTCTTCTAAATAACGTTAGGAGTTCTATTTCAACACAATAGTGCTTGTACTACTAGCAAGACAGTGAATTAGTGGTTGAGTTTGAAATTCAATCACACAAAAAGTTGTCATTAAGTGATTAAGTGACCGAGATTTTGTCACTAAATTTATTGTTTTTTTTTTACTACGCATACCAAATACAACCTCCGATTCTTAATACGAGACCTAGTTGACTAACTTGTGTAGATTAAAGAAGTTTGATAAATTAGTTATTTATAATAATTAAGTGTTGTCTTCCCTAAAGTACCTTAGCCAATTAATCATGTATTAGTTAAAACTATCAATTGATTGAATATTTAACATGTGCAATTACTGCAATGACTACTTTTAAAAATAGATAAATACAAGAGGCAAAGTATATTGGAGTCTTATGTTTAGGACCAAGTTGAAAGTCAAACTTTCTCTTATATTAAAGATTAGAGGTAGTACTTATTATAAAAATATACTACCTCCGGTCTTTAATTTAAAAGTTAGTTTCACATTCAATTTGATTCTAAACATGAGATCCTAATCTACTTTGGCTCTCATTTAACCATTTTTTCCAAAATAGTCTTTATAATAGTTGCACATATAAAATGTTTCATCAAATGATAATTCTAATTATTACACATGATTAGCAAAGGTATTCTAGAAAAGATAATACTTATTTATTATAAATAACTAACTTACAACTAGCTCTCATATTAAAGACTGGAGGTAATATATACATATATGATATTTGAGTTTATTATTGAGTTGGGAGTTATTGTCAGTCTTGATTTTTCTTCTGTCATCCATTTCACTGATTAGTGATGAAATAAGTAGCTTTACAATTATCTGAGTCAAACATGTGGTGTCAATGATAGACAATGAATTACGGCAGAAGATTGAAATCTTGATGACAACTTTAGACTAAAATCTCAAAAGGATACTTATATAATGGTTCCAAAACCATTGAAAGAACAATGGAATAATATAAATGATTAATAAAAAGTAATTAACCTGAAATATCATGAAGACAAGAGATTGTTCAACGCAAGTCACATTCATATTTCACATAAACAGACCCACCATAACTGTGCCTAAAAGGTGTCGCAGTAGTGGTTTCGTATAAGCAAATCCTTACTATCTATATACATACTGTTCCGACACTTTTATTTTTCTTCTCTTTTGAATTTGTATCTTTGACCAACTGCTTCTATGTTGAAAAACACAATGCCTTATTAATTAAATTATATATTATTATGAGCTTAATTAAGAAGCCTGTTTATTTATAGAATTGTCTATATGATATGATGTGACTTGACTGTATCTTGAAACTTCAGTCAGAAAGCTTAGATTTTTTATGTTGATTTTTTGTCAGGAGTTAATATTTGCATTACAAATTGATACGCAGCTGTGTCACACAAATATATAGAACCCATCCCTTTTTTAAAACAGGAAAAAAAAAGTATTTTAGAGGATCATTCTCCAACCAAAGAAAAGAGAATAATTGCTAGAAAAAGGAAAAACATATATATGTGAGTTATATATATGAGTTATTAATTAGTAGATATTTATACATTTAGTCGTATTCATATCAAAGAAAAAGAAGAGTAACTTTTGAAACTGAAGCAGATCCATCCTGTGAGATTTATGCTGCAATATTAATAAAAATAGTATTAAATTGAATCCGAATTAAAGCAAAAGAACCTTTGATTGGAACATTGGTTAGAATAACATTTGTCAAAGACCTAGCTACCTATCCTTTAAAAAGTTACTTAAGTAGACCTAATAAATTAATTTAAAAGAGACCTAACCATCATACACAAGTCATTCCTTCAGAGAATTAAGACTGCACAAAGTCAAATTCCTCCACTAAATCGAGAATAATTGAATAACATCTATCACTAATATGTGTATTCATTAGATCAGTTATATTGTACTCCCTCCAGTCCAAGACTCCATCCAACATTATTTATAAGATGCTAATTTTTGAATTGGTTTAATACAAGTACTTTTTATAAAATTCAGTTTGGAATTGACTGAATATTAAATACAATTTTATCAATTTTATCCTGATTAACCATGTTCTTTCTGATTACTGTCTTTTTTCCCATATATTGGAAAAAACACTTTTTACGTATTTATTATGTTAACTAATTTTAACATATTTTTTAATTTATGCAATTTGGTCATGGAGATCTCATAAAAAGGACCGACGGGAGCATTAAAATTATTAATTGGGGGTGAGATTTGATTATAAATATAGTTTAATATATTTATTTTTTATATTTGTTATTTTTTCAAACTAATTTATCCAACTTTATAAAATAATATATAATCTAATATTATAATTAAACAATTTATCTTATTTTCTCAATCTATACCTGTAGTTAAATGTACATATATTAAGGATCAAAGGAGTATTACTTAAATTTCAAACAGATTAATAAATTTTATATATTCCAATTATTATATTAAAGAGTAGTGTGTCCCCGAAAATGGTCCCCTTGGAATAAAAGGACGAGGAAAAGCAGTTCAGGAAAGTAGAATAAACAAATTATATTGCATGAAAGACTGTTAACTAATAAATTGACCTTGATGATAAAGATAAAAATACAAAAAGGTCGCTGCTGATACGGATTATTTAATAACTTTTTGTCACCCGAATTTATATTTTAATTGTCGGTAACAATAGCATATCTATCAAAATGAATGGGAATGCATTAGAAAATGGCGAGAATAAATGTTTGTTATCTTCTTTTTTTAAGTTAAATTTTATATGTTAAAAGAATATTAAAAATTACCCGAATTTTAAATTACTGCAGATTCCATTTTTCTATCATATAGAGATGGAGGACTAAAAATGGCAAAAAACAAAAAAAAAACAGATGGAGAAATACTAAAAAGCATCAAAACTCTCCTATATGTAAAGGATAAATCAACAGCATTAATTCGCTAGATAAACTTGCCTTCATTCGCGGTCAAAGACAAACATTACGCAGCAAAATCAAAAACATACCCAAAAAAAAAAAACAATTCCTTAAAAGAGAGACATTATGCAGGAAGCTAAAATTATAACATGACTGATACATTATTTAGTGTCTGTCTCTTTCATTAATTAACCCAAAGTCATATATATGCAATTAACATGAAGTGGTTAGGTCGTCATCAATTGCAGAGATGCCAATACTCTCTCATGGTCTCAGGAGAAAACACAACCCGTTCATATAAAAACAAAGACGCAGACAAAATTTACTTAAATGGTAAATTAATTAGTACCACACATTGTATTGCACAGATATATATACATGTATAGATTCTCGTTTGAACAGTAGATTGAAAAAAGTGGCAAAACCCTCTTGGTAGTTTGAATGTTTTTAGAAGTACTTGTGTGTGTGAATACAAATGGGGTGGACATATATTACTGTTTATGCAAGTTTGAAGAATAAGGAATCATTTAGAAAGAAGGAGTTAGGATTATTATTAAGAGGGTCAAAGAAGGGGTTGGCAGACCGATCAGAGAGACATGTGAGTGAGGGATCCAGAAAAAGCAAATTATGAAAAGGTCTTCTCATTCACACACACACACAAATAATATAATGGTCCCCTGTACGTGGTTGATCAATGAGACCAGTAGTGCTTCAAAGTGCTATTACCTTTTAGCTCTTCCTTTCCCCCCTTTTCTCTTTTCTTTCTCTCTTTCTCCAAGTAACCAAAGTACTTCCATATAATACAACATGTGAGTCAAAATTTGTGAGTCTGATGTGTGTTGGCCCTCCCATCAATCCACCGTCCTCCATAAATGAACCGCCCAGCGCATAAATTCCCAAATAGTGCAGGTCTGATTTACACACTCTAAACCTAAACCTTGCCACACTAATCCACAATTGCATATATTCTAACAAACATGGGCATAAAACCAATAAGCGTTGATCATAATGGAATAAATTATGACTTTTTAAGCACGTGATTTTCGGTTCGTGTATGTCTGAATAGAGAAAATATCTTTAGAAAAGTTACTTTAAAGATTCAATCGGAAAATACTCGAATTTGACCGCGGTAGTTATTGATGCTCCCTTGTTTTGTGTGTGTGTGTGTGTGTGTGTGTCTCAGACTCGCATGCACATGTGTGGGCGTCCGTGTGTAGGTGTTCAATTATATGTATGGCTTTGATGATGATGACTATATCTAACCAAATATAGGAACTTTTATTAATGTATTGTCAAGGAATGAGATTCATTCTGGGAAGTTGGTGCTAAAACGAATATATAATGGGCATTTGATTACTCAGTCCTTCCTAGCTAGATTCTTTCGTAATTCATATTATCCTCAATATTACTTACTCATTAAAAAAAACCATCACGTATATATGTTATAAATTTTGGATAGGAATGAGATCAAAAGATAGATTATAAGCACTTGAATAATTGAAGCATAAATCAGATCTATGTAAGGCTTATCACTGAAGGTCTGCTTATGTATGTTAGGTAAGAAATTAGGGTTTTCCTGACAAATAGAAGTACTGATGATGAAAATTATTTAGGATACGGATCTATATCTGTCATTGATGTTATTAATTATCTTTCCAAACAGATATGCATGTGAAGAGAAGCTTTTGCAATGAAAAATAGATATTGTGAGATTTTTCTTTCTTGTTTCTCATGAATAATGATTCAAAGCGTGGAAGGCTGGCTGTTCCTTCTGATAAGATCATTGATGTATTGTTTAAAGTCACAAAAGAAAGAAAAAAAAGATTTTGCTTTTCAATGATTTGCAGTGTATATGCGGGAACTAGAAATAAAGACCCTTGAGTTATTGAGGAACTATATAGAAAGGAACACTCGCATGCCAACCCATTAACTCCTGCTTTTTCCCAATATAATAGTACAGTGGTAAAATAAAAAAGCCTTCTTCTTTGCTTCTTTTAATCTCTTTTTGAGATCAGAAATGAACTTCTGACTTTATGGATTCAGTACTATATGATCGAGTGCTTTTTTGCAGATTGAATTATTCAATGATCTATACGATCCTAGCTAAACACATTGGAGGAGTCGCAGTGATAGATCCAAGGAGAGGGCGTGGGTCAATAAGTTATATATACAAGCCGGCATGGTGGGACTTCTGAGTTATAATATACTGGATATTCAATTTGGTTCTAAATATAAGCTCTCATTACACTTTGTCTCTCATATTTATTTATTTATTTTTAAAATAATCTTTGTAGTGGTCGCACATATTAAATATTTCATCAAAAAGTAGTTCTAGCTAATATACATAACTAGTAAGGATATTATCAAAAAGATAACACTTATTTATTATAACTAATTAACTTAAGGACCGGAGGTAGCATATCATCTATATAACTTTATGAACAGTGGCAATTGCAATCAAGTTATCATTTAGTGTTTACAATTATATTGTTGTGGGGATTGATTGTGAGTTTTTGATCTATTTGGCATTCAATAATGAATTCCCAAGTTATAGACATGTAAGTGAATTGGAGTTTTTTATTTCAATCAAACTATATGCGTGATTTAATTTTAATTTTGAAGGGAAAATAAAATAAATAGTTCAAATTCTGAAAATATATCTACATATATACAGGGGAATCAGTTGAACATAATATTGATTAATGATATTTCTTTTGATGACCCCGATTTTCGAAAACAATATGGCAGGCATTTAGGTCTAGAAAGATTTCACATAGCCCTACGAGATACTACCTCCTGTCCTACTTTTAAGATCCTGTTTGTAGTATATAAACGGGATCTTATAATTAAGGCCGGAGATAGTGTGTGTATATATATAAACCTTGATGATGAATTGTAATTCGAATGTTTTGGGAGTTGCAAACGAAGATCACATGGCTGTCTCTCAGTATTTTTTGGATCGACACACCAACATTCATTGGCCCAATTTTCAAAATCCTCACTTATATATTTATTATGTACAATGCACGTTATAATTCATTAATTAAACATTTGCCGAAAGTTGCTCTTCTAAAGGGATGCTGCGCAACTCAAAGCCCCAATAATGTATTTTCATAGGATATATATGTACGTGGTTTTCATTTTAAAAGGGGTGGTTAGATTTTCCTTTTGCTTAGCTCTATTACGTTATTTATAGGATCAATACATTTATGTCCAATTTTATTTTTGATTCCTATAATTTTAAAATATTGATTTTGATCCGTATTTTTATAATTTTTAAAGTCCAGGTATTATTCCTATACTTTTAATGACTTTTGATTGAAACTCAGAATAATTTCTTCTAAAATTGATTTGAAATTACGAACATCAAAATTAATATTGGATCAAACTGTAAAGATCAACAATGATATTAGTCTTTTGTGTAATTTAGTCAAAAGAAATTTTAAAATAATTTTTAAAAAAATATTCATTAACAATGCGCGTGTGTGCATATTGAGCACATATATTTGCGCGTGCAACCAATTCGCCTCTCAATCATGTCCTGATTAGGCCCAATATGTATGGGCCAGACTAAGTTCCCTCCCGGCATCATAATTATAAATAACAGAACAAAGTCAGTTGAGTTGTGAGAATAATGTGAACTTTCACTCAAATATTTGGCTTGATTTTTATTTTTTCTTTCTTTCCCCCCTAAAAATCAAAAAGATACCTGCAGGATTAATAGGTAAGACTTATCAGTTTAGTTGATATGGGTCAACTTTTTTGCTATAGCATAGCTATCTTTTTATTGAAGGCAATCCATTTGAAGTACCGTTGGGCACTAAATACGGACATATCTCCCAACAAGAATTCGAATATTGATTTATCATATTATGAGAGACTAACCCCTTCCGCTAGATCTGATATGGGTCAACTTGTTTAGTCAAGTGATTAAACAAAATTTGTCCAAATTGAGATATATATATATATATATATATATATATATATTGGACCCTTTTCAACTGTCAAAGTGGGTCAAGCGGATCCATTTGGATTGGCCCAGTTACATTTAAGTGGGCTAAAATTTTATGAACTTTATCCACCAATGATGGGTCAGTAGGTTAACAGGCCCAAAAAATGAGTGCCGAGACCCAAGTGTTAAATGGAAATTTTTTTTTGTGTGACCTGAGTGTTAAATGGAAAGTGAAATGTCCAATGCTTTATTTTTTATTTTTTGATGATAACACAGATCCAATATAGTCCATCCAATTTTCTGACTAGGCTTTAGCCTTCTTTTGTACCCAAAAAAAAAAAAAATCCATCCAACAATGCCATAATTAAATATAAATTGTGTATGAGATGTTGAAATGAATATGAATATCTTTCTCAATAGTCGAATTGAATCCTTGTAGACAGTTCATATCATTGTTAAACTAGATATGTTTCAATATCTAAAATAGGAACACAGTAGCTATGAAAATGAATTGTTTATTAGGATCATAGAGGATTTATTATCATTATTTTTACGTTAATAATATAATACTATATTTATAGGCCCAAAAAAGGGTATTATTAGATTATTTCCTGTTACAATAGAAAAACATTATCTTAGTTTTAATATGTATCTCGTATATCTCCAATATAGTGGTAATATATTGTGAGATCTCTATTAGTAGATAAAAATTAGAGTTGGAAAATAAAGAATAAAAATTAATATATATGCAGATATATAAAATACGTATACGTTAATTTTTAAATCCAGTAACTACTTCTTTTGAATAATAGATTTAAATTAAATAAAGTAGTTACCCGTTGCCAAAAAAAAAAAAAGAGGTTATCCAATTGGTTCTGGGAGCTCTAGAAGCACAAAGGAATTCAAATATATGTAAATATCTGGCCCCAAAAAAAAAAGGATTTTGAAACACACAACGAACCTCAAAACATTGGATAATAAACAAGATATGGAATAATCAAAGGATTTATTACCATTATTTTTTGGCAACGGGTAACTACTTTATTTAATTTTAATCTGTTATTCAAGAGAAGTAGTTACTGGATTTAAAAATTAACGTATACGTATTTTATATATCTGCATATATATTAATTTTTATTCTTTTTTTTGCCAACTCTAACTTTTATCTACAGGAAATAATCTAATAATGTCCCATTTTGGGCCTATAAATATATTTCGTGGTTTTAACGGTTTTTTTTGTTTTGGTAATAGTGGTTTCAATGGATTTTGGTCCAAGAACAAAAAAAATTTTGTGGTCATCTTGTTTCGGGTCAAAATTCATGTTGAATTAACTAAACAAAAAAAAAAAACAAAAAATACTGCTTACATCCATACAAAATTAATAAAATATTACAATTTTCCAGACATGGAGGGAAATATTGACTAACCGATGGCAAATAAATAAAAAAATTGACTACCATTGAGTAAAATCACGCCGTAAATCCTAATTACCACAATCAATTAACGTATAAGCATACTAGAATTATATAAAATTAAGATGGGTGATTAATGTTAATTTACTATTTATTGGTGCGATTACAGATGCCTTTTTTCACAAAGCAACTTCAATACTGGGAATTCGCATGAAAATAACTTTTTTAAATGATAAAAAAATTAAAAATAAATCTTTTTTTTTTTTTGGAAAAATCAACAATCTTGTATAATAATGAAATTTATTATACTTCTATTAAATATGTTGATGATACTGACGTGTTGATCGATTATTTTTTGCTTTTTAACTATGTACTCCTCCGGTCCTTATTATAAGACCCAATTTGACTTTTTATTTGGTCCTAATTATAAGACCCAATCCATTTTGTTTCTTATATTTATGCATTTTTTCCAAGATAATCCTTCTAATAATAATAGTTTTAGCCAACATACTTAATTAGTAAGGATATTTTAAGAATGACAACACTTATTTATTATAAATAACTAACTTAACTTACTTCCTTAATCTTCTCAAATAAGTCAATTGGGTCTTATAATTAGGACCGGAGGAGTATTATTTTGAAGGTGATAAAACTCTGTATGATTTTAGAAAAAAATAAAGTGAATTTTGCTACTTACAAGCTGCACAATTTGAGGCAGCTTATTTAATAATAAATATATACCCGTGTATATAATATTTTAGATTTAAGATGCACCTAACACCTCTAAGTATTTTCTCAAGTACATTTAGTGTTCTAAAATTATTTTTGATATAATTTTGTCCCTGAAATATTTAAAATGGTGCACCCACATCCAATGCTAACAGATCTGTTTTATTTGATCGTTAATTGATGAATCAGCTCTAATTTGACCAAAATAACACAACTGATATGGCCATTAAGAGGTGACATGTATTTCTTGCAGGCAATTCTTTTATTTTGTTAAATATTATCTCTGAAATATCTAGAATAGTTTTAATTTTGTTTAGTAAAACTTGTTCACCTTGAATATGCCGAGAGAGAATTTATCGAAAAGGGAAAATAAAGAAATGGCAGAGGCAAACCTTAGTTAAGGTTTCTTCTTTGGCTGACCAAGTTCATTGTGCTCTGAAGGTTGTTGCGGTGCTCAAAGAGATAGATTGAGGCAAGAGTCGATTTCTACTTTCTACGTTCGCTCTTTGCCTCCTTCTCGCTAAATTGAAAGTGGGCATTAGTATTAAAAGGGTTTTTTAAAGTAGAATTTGAGGCAGCTTATTTAATACAACCTTCGATCTCATTATAAGAACCAGTTAACTAATTTGAGGAGATTAAGAAAGTAAGCTGAGTTAGTTATTTATCCTAAATAGATATTGTTTTTCCTAAAATATCCTTGCTAATCAAGTGTATTGATTAGAACTATCATTGTTAGAAGGGTTACTTTGAAAAAAAAATATAAATATGAAAGACAAAGTGATTGAGGTTTTATATTTAAAATTAAAATAAAAGTCAAGGTGTTATATTAATAAGCGGAAGTAGTAATATAAATATATAGCCACGTATATAATATTTGTTCTAAAGAAGTGTTTCTTTTTCTTTTTTTTTAAATAAAGTCAACAATTTATGTTTCTATTTTATACTTATTTCTGTCGAATCTATCTATGGCGTGGATAGCAAGCACTTGAGGGAACTTACCGCCGGCACGCGCGGTTCGATTGTGGGCTTCGGGGTGTTCCATTAGGGCAGAGTTCTTCAGCTGCCCCAGCGACTGCTATAAATCTTGTGAGGTATCCTTCAAACTTCGATTAAAGTCAGTTCCTTTTGAGTTTTGCTTCTGTCTACTGAAGCTTAAATCTCAGTTTGATCAGAACCATTTAACCCACCAATCCTTTTATCTAATCATCGTGTGGCAATACATATAAGCTTACTATAACCCTCTCTGAGTATTTCAGCGGACGACGCTGTGGGATAATCTGACCTGACCCGTCTTATCTGCGAGTAAAGCTTTGAACGGGAAGCCTCATGGACAATCCGGAAACGCGGAAGCTTCCTATTCCGGGCAAGCGCAACATCCTCATTACCAGTGCCTTGCCTTACGTCAACAATGTTCCTCATCTGGGCAATATCATTGGATGTCAGTAGTCTATCTTATGCCTCATCGCATAAAAAAACGTATTTTTATGATGAATTTTACCTGCTATTTTGTGTTCCATTGAGTTTGCACCAATTTCATGTTTTGGGGCGTGATGGCATCTGTGTTTCTTAAGAATCTCTCTTGATTAGATGCATGGCATTTCTTGTATGTCGAAGCTTTCTGTTAAGGGGCTATTTTTGCCTGATGTTACTGAAAATAATAAGAACCTGACAATTGCTGTCGCAAATAGATTGCTCCATTTTCCTACTGCTATTGAAAATGGAAGATATAGCATGTATATTTTCCATATAATTGAAGATATCGTTAGGTTTTAATTACTTTTCCTGATAATCTGCCTCTATTTATTTTGTGATAAAAAATTTATTTGGTCTTTCACTTGTGTTCATGCTGGAAATGAGCATAAATATTAATTTGATTTTGACCAGCCGTGTTGAGTGCGGATGTCTTTGCTCGATATTGTCGAATTCGGGGTTACAATGCCATTTACATCTGTGGGACTGATGAGTATGGAACAGCAACAGAGACTAAAGCCATGGAAGAGAAATGCTCCCCTAAAGAGATTTGTGACAAGTAATTATTTGCTTTGAAGTTATTTTATATTTATTTCCAGAATTCAACCTAAGTTCCTATTATTCCTATTACGTTTGGTTTCTGTGAGCTGGTCCCCTGGAGTTGTTATTGGTGGGGTTTACAAATTAGCCGAGTCAAGTGTTTAGTATTAGCTGTGAAGGTTTACTGGCCCTCAATTAATCTAGTCAATGACTCAAAGGAGCATTGCAAATATATACTTGAGTCTATCTAGATTATATTTTGCTAATAGCTTTGTTAATTTCAGATGATTCTGTTTGGAATCTGGTAAAGAACTAAGCTTTTTCGTTCCATCTGTTTGGTCTTTCTTTGAAGGCATCTTATGGTCATGGAGCATTTTATAGTTGCAGAGAATTCAGTAATAGCTTGAGCAAAATTTCAATGTTTTTTCATCTCTTTTCCTATTTTTAGATATCATGCTATTCATAAGGAGGTCTACGATTGGTTCAATATAAGTTTTGATGAATTTGGAAGGACATCAGCGCCCCAGCAAACTGAAGTTTGCCAAGCAATCTTTAAGAGGCTGTGGGATAATAACTGGCTCTCAGAGAACACAATGCAGCAGGTATTGAATTTTCTTTTATGGTAGCGTATCATGTGCATCTTATCATTTGATTTCTTGTCATTTGTAAGTTCTTTTCTCTTCTTGTCTGGTTCAAGATTCAAGTGTTATTTCCTGATGTAAAGATTTGAATAATGAGATGAGACTAGTTGCTTTACTTTATATGTCTTTCTTTTTGCAGCTTTATTGTGACACATGCCAAAGATTCTTAGCTGACCGGCTTGTGGAAGGTACTTGCCCAACTCCAGGATGTGAGTATGATTCTGCACGAGGTGATCAGTGTGAGAAGTGTGGGAAGCTTTTGAATCCAACTGAGTTGAAAAGCCCCAGGTGCAAGGTAGAACACCCCCCCCCTTTTGTGGAGCACTTGTTCTCCATTAGGCTTTGATTTCATTTGACATTATATAATCTTTCTATTGCCTTTCTAACAGACTCCTGACTATCTTACCTTTGTGCCACTATCTGGATGCGACCAGTTGACCGTTCTACAAGAACCAATTGATTGGGCTGATTTTTTAAAGTGCTTGGTTGCATTCTGAAAGCAACTAATCAACTAATCCCCGTGACCAGAGAGTCATGCCCCTCCTTTTGAATCGACCAGTCGACTGAGTGTGGTGTCTAGTTGATTGGGTGGTACAATGTCTTTTGATAGCTATTTATAAATGGCTCTGTTAAGCTTGTCATTTTCTCCATCGGCTCCAATTTGTTTGGGATTCTTAATAGGCATCCTGGAATTCTGAAAGAGAAGGGAAAACAATAAATGATCTTGTATATTCATTTGTGCAGGCCCAAATCTCTGTCACCTCCTATTATTGTTATACTGTAAAATCTGGTCTTTGAGAGAGTTTTTGCTTGTGTGTCCTTATTCCTTCTCTAGGGAGAGAGTGAAATCTCAGGGATCGGGGTTCTCTTAGTAGATAGAGTAAAAGCTCAAGGAAAGGGGTGCCTTGCAGTGATAGCGGAAAAATCTCAAGAGTGAGCTTGGAGATTGGATGTAGGCTTAGAATGGAGTCGAATCTAGATGGGCTTCTTGTGTTTGATCTGTCTTACTCTCTGCTATTTATTTTCACTCTTATTTACATATTGCTGCCAATTCATTGATCTGTGCTGCATCTTTATTGATAGTCTTGCTAGGATTTAGTTTAATTTTTCATTGCAAAAATACAAGATTATTTACAGAACTGCATTCATATTTTGGTTATTTGGCATTTCTCCCAGAGTCTTGGTACATCCAATTCACCCTCCTCTTTGTCCCTCTGTCATTCTCAACAAAATCAAAACAACATTTGGGTTAGATTTTTACATAGTTTTGCTTGGATGTTGTTGCCAGGTTTGTCAAACTGCTCCGCACATTCGTGATACAAACCACTTGTTTCTTGAACTTCCTCTGTTGAAGGATAAATTGGAAAAATACATAAATGAGATGTCAGTGGTGGGGTTGTGGAGCCAGAATGCTGTCCAGACAACACATTCATGGCTTAGAGAAGGATTGAAGCCACGATGTATAACCAGAGACCTGAAGTGGGGAGTTCCAGTTCCCCATGAGAAATACAGTGACAAGGTCTTTTTTGTTCATCTTTTGGGTCATTTACCGGGTTTTAAAGCTTGCTTTGATTATACTTGATCTTTGACTCATTTTTGATAATACATTTTTTCAGGTTTTCTATGTATGGTTTGATGCACCAATTGGATATGTCTCAATCACTTCATGTTACACGTCTGATTGGGAGAAATGGTGGAAGAACCCAGAGAATGTGGAGCTGTATCAGTTTATGGGTAAAGACAATGTGCCATTTCACACTGTAAGTGGTTTTTTTTTATTTTTAACTTTTTTATTTTTTGGGGTGGGTCAGAATCTAAGTAGTTTATTATTATTTTTTTAAATATTTAATTGAAGGTTTTTTCCCCTGCTATCAAGTGCTCTTTTTGTTTGCTAGGGGTTATATCTACGATGTATTCTGGAAGTGCATCTGTACGACTTTTTAGCATCTAGGCATAGCAGCTATTTTCTTGACGGAGTTTTGGGGACAATTAAGATTCACATGGATATGGAAACATGACATAATATGAAGTGTCTATATGTAATTTAAAGTGAAACGTTGCATCTAATACGGGCGCCCAGCCTGTGTTAGACACTAAAGATCTATGTTTGAGCTGCCTTTTCTTCCCAGGTGGATTTATAATTGATGTACTAAATTTGAGCATAATTTGGGAAAATAGTTGTAACGTGTAATAAATCTTGTTCTTCAGGTGATGTTCCCCTCTACTCTGCTTGGAACTGGTGAAAATTGGACTCTAATGAAGACTATTAGTGTTACTGAATACTTGAATTACGAAGCAGGTAAGCAGTCTGCCTTATGATAGCTTTTTCATTTAGTAGTTCAAGATGATGGATAACGATGAGTGGCTGAACGTCTTTAAAAGTGTTTATCATTCTGAGTCTTGTGATTTGATCCGTTTTGACAAACCGAATTCTCATTTTGACATTTTCCAGGGAAGTTTTCTAAAAGCAAAGGCATAGGTGTGTTTGGTAATGATGCTAAAGATACTAACATTCCAGCTGAAGTTTGGAGGTATTACTTGCTAACCAATAGGCCTGAGGTAATTCTATACTTGAAGCATACTATATTTGAAGTGTCCATCTTGAGAAACAAAAATTCTGTTATTCCTTCTCTCAATATTCTTGTCTGTACTATTCTAATCACATTGAATGTGATTATGCAAATCAGGTATCAGATACGTTATTTACGTGGTCTGATTTGCAAGCAAAACTAAACAGTGAGTTGCTGAGCAATCTGGGCAACTTCATCAACCGAGTTTTGAGTTTCGTTGCTAAGCCTCCAGGTTGGTTGAATTATTGGATCATTGGTCTTTGATATGTCAACTGATTAGCCCCTTTGATTGTTCGAAGTAAAATGCATGAAGACTATATATTTTGGAACAACTATCTAACATATGTCCTGATCACAGTAATGAGGAACTAGGAGGTTGTTTTATTGCTTTCATCATTTATCATTTCTGAAATATAGTTCTTCCCATTTTTCCATTGTTAAATAAGTAAAGGTTTTGTAATTTTTTATATTGTTTTAAACTGTGCTAATAATAACTTTTTGGAACTTTGTATTCTAGTAATGAAATTATTAGTCCATTCAATTGCATTATTATTGATACTTTCCTGTCTCTCCAGTCATTGTGTTTTTGGTTGGAGCAATGAATGTTTTGCTTTGTCCTTTTGGCCTTTCTGGTAATATTGAGTTCTTTGTCTTGTCTAGGTCAAGGATATGGTTCCGTTATCCCCAGCATTCCTGCTGATTTAAGGGCTGACTCCCATGAACCAACAAAAAAATTGGCCGATAAAGTTGCTGCTTATGTGGAGCAATATATAGAAGCAATGGAGAAGGTTGGTTATGCTCTTTTTGGTTGGTCATTATAATGTATAACTACCATCTCCATGTGTCAGATTCCTTTTTAATCCAATTTTTATTGTATTTTGATGACATCTCTTTTCAAAATCTACGAAGGTTAAACTAAAGCAAGGGTTGAAACTTGCGATGAGCATATCCGGTGAGGGTAATGGGTACTTGCAGGTAAATCTGGAATGTTATCCCCCTCCCTCCCTTCGTGCTTTTTTTATTATTGGTTTTTGTTGGACATCTAACCATTTTGAAATGTTATATTTCTTCATCCTTCTGCTTCTGTGGTTGTGCCTGCTTATTCTTGGTCGTTTGATTGATACCAGACCATCCTGTGACTTGTTTTCAAATAAATTTTGCAGGAAACTGAATTCTGGCGTCTTTACAAGGAAAACCAATCTCTTTGCTCCCTAGTTATGAAGACTGCAGTTGGGGTTGTATATCTTCTTGCATGTTTATTGGAACCTTTTATGCCATCTTTCACTCTTGAGGTAAATTAACTCCACTGTATGTCTTATTGCACTTTGAGTTTTTAATATAAAGCCAATTGCTTATTTGAAGACGTTCTCATTGTTACTCTTTGATGGGAATTGAAGGTATTTAAGCAGCTAAATTTGCCTCCTGTGGTCCATGATTCCCTTTGTGATGAAAAAGGGGACGTTGATAGGGTGAAAAGACCTTGGGAGATCATAAGCCATGGTCATAAAATCGGGACACCTCAGCCTTTATTCAAGGAGCTGGTATGTCACGCTCACTCAAATATGTGATGGGAGAATAGTCTTTTTGGACAAAATTTACTGATGTATTGAAACTTGTTTACCAGAAAGATGAAGAAGTGGAATTCTTCAGGACGAAGTTTGCTGGAAGTCAGGCTGATAGGATTGAGCGTGCAGAGGCTGAGGCTGGAAAGCTTGCTGATCAACTAAAGAAAACTAAAGTTTCAGGTCATATTTCATTTTTCATGGTGGAAGAGCTATTCTTAATGGCCATAGGAGAGAGGCAATAAATGTTAAATAGAGGAGGGATATCATCCTCTGAAAAATTGAAAATGGAAAGGAATGAGAACGAAGCAGGAATATGAAACTGTAAATTTTACTGAAGGGAAAAAGAAATGATGAGTATGTGTGGCCGTTTATGTTTTATTGTGTAACATAGGTAAAATATGTGAAACAGTCCAATGCAGATGCATTTCGAGGCATTAGAAACTTTACATCTCTAGATAACTTGAAAACTTTTATGAATTGTTGAAGAATTTAAACATGTAGGAATTGTCTAACATTGTATTGGTGCAAGCTAGAGGTATCACAGGCCTGCCCTTGATTATCGAGTGTTGCTTCTCTTGAATCCTTGTTTAAGCTTAAAAATGTTTGCAAATATCTTCTATCGTTTAGCATGTCATTCTTAAAAGCCAAACAAAATTGTGGAAGATTGCTTATGGAGTTGGGTTACTGTTTGTAACAGAGGGAAGTGGAAAGAAAAGCCAATCAACTAAATCTTCAAAGGAAGGCAAAAACAAGGCTTCTGCTGAACCAGAAATTACCATAACAAGGCTTGACATTCGTGTTGGCCTCATAAAAAATGCTAGAAAACATCCTGATGCAGACTCCCTATATGTTGAAGAGATTGATGTGGGTGAAGAGCAAACCAGAACTGTTGTCAGTGGGCTTGTCAAGTATATACCACTTGATGAAATGCAGGTATTTGTAAATGATAGAAACATATTGAATTCATAGCAAATTTAACTACTTTGGAAGGCACTCTTTGGTCTACCAGTTCATTCAGAATAAATGACATTGCAGAATCGGAAGGTGTGTGTCCTCTGCAACTTAAAGCCAGCAACCATGCGGGGCATTAAATCACAAGCAATGGTTCTTGCTGCTTCCAATGATACCAAGGTAAGAAAGAACATGACGCCTTAACATATAGCATCAAGTACTGGATCTGTCTCTAGTGCTTTAAATTACTTGTGTAGTTTAACAAATGTTACGTCATCCATGATCACGAGTCAGGTCACCATCATCTACTGCCATTTCAGTTTGACCAGAAACACTGAAAAGCAGATAATTTCAAAATCTGATGGTTTTCCGAGCTTTAGTATACTAATTCACTTGATTTCTTGCCTAAGCATTCCTTTTCCTTCATTGTTCTGTAATATCTGTAAATGCCTTTTTCCATTTGTTTTTTTTTTCCCGGGCTCCAAAAACGTTCCTCATGTGGTTGTGCACTCAGGTTGAACTGGTTGAGCCACCTAGCTCTGCTAATGTAGGAGAGAGAGTGACGTTCCCCGGACACGAGGGTGTTCCTGATGAACTCTTGAACCCGAAGAAGAAGGTATGGGAAACATTGCAGGTGGATCTGCACACCAATGAGGAGTTAATTGCATGCTATAAAGATGTTCCACTCACCACATCGGCAGGCGTTTGCAAGGTTTCATCCATTGGAAATGGAATAATAAGGTAGACAAACAATCAAGAATTGGAGTGTCAGAACAAAGCATCAGAAAATGCCAAGAAAACCCATATGGAGTCTGGCTTACAATTTTTTTTTTTTTTTACTTTTCTATGTTTGTTTTTAGGATAATTAATTTAATTGCAACTTCTACGTTTGTAGATTCAGAAAAGAATAACTCAATATAGATGTGTGGGGGATTCTCATTTTATGTTATACTTTTTGTCCTTAAATTTTGTTTCAAATGCACTAGATCCACTTATATGGATGTAGAGAATTTGGATTGATTGTTGAGTGATACAACTCAGCTGGTGGTCTTTTGGTTTAGCGAGTTTTTAATGTGCATGAGCGTGAGTTCCCCAAGGAGGCTTTCTTGTCATATGCGTTACATTATTATTTTATGTTTCTGATATCAAAAGGGAAACCCCAAGCACCAAAAATCAGACTAGCTAATCCACAAGGAAACGTTACATTATTTTTATTAAGTCCTTATTTTAGTTCTCTAAGGATTACTTCTATTTTTTCGGCGGTTAAAAGTAATTTTTTCTTAAGCCAGAATGCTAAAATATTGTTTTTCGGGCGACCATTATATAATAAGATGATCCCAGATAATATTTTGAGGAGCAAGTGAGTTATGGTTTTAATTCTCTTTTAACACATTTATAAGTCGAAATTAATAAAAAAATTGGATTGTAAGACGTAAGTTTTGACCAGAGACTGGAAATTCTTCTGTTTTTTTTTAACTGAAAGGACTGGAAATTCGACGACGAGAAATGAGCAATGTTTTCTCAACTATTAGCGCTGATTGATCTCGGGTGTTAGATCAATGCACCATGTTGTGCCACATGGACCAGTTGACTAACTGCTCGTATTTGGTG
Source organism: Neltuma alba (assembly GCF_004799145.2). Lineage (NCBI taxonomy): Eukaryota > Viridiplantae > Streptophyta > Magnoliopsida > Fabales > Fabaceae > Neltuma > Neltuma alba. The sequence continues at coordinate 28,204 of NW_021632739.1, read as the reverse complement.
GTACCAAACTTGTGCTCGGTGTGTGAGTGTGATTGTGTTCAGACATGTTCGTGTGCTCTTCATTTGACTCATTTTTTTTCAAAAAAAAAAAGGACCATAAAGTGACTCATATCATAACCTTCCTTTTTCTTATAACCTCAAATTTGTGGCTTAGTCCCAAAACAAAAAGAATTGCATTATTTGGGCCACAAAATAGCAAAATATAAAGCCCAAAATGGGTCCAGTCCATCATCAACATGGCCCAATATCAAACTCAATCTTCAACCCTCAAGGCCTCAACCTCTATAAAATGCAGAGCTTCCAACACAGGGGGGCCGGTTCCGTTCGAGCTGCTGATCGCTGCAACGTGTTTTTGCTGGTAAGCCCCTGGGGCAAGCTTAGGATTAGGGTTTTTCTGGGCGATGTGAAGTTGGGGGAGATGGAGAGGGCTGAGGCATATAGGGGAGAGCAGTAATGGATTGTGGCTCTGAAATACCTGTAGGTACTCTACGGGGTGCCCTGCGATTTCAGCCCTTGACATTAATCAAAGATGGCTTCATAGTACGGTTTTGTGCTTTGTGGGTTGCAATTAGGGTTGAGTCTTTCTCAACTCTCATGCTTCTCACTTCCTCTCTTCACAAACCCGCCTCCAAACGCCATTACATTACAATTTCCTCCTCTCCTTCGTCTCAGATGATAACATCGCTGTCCTCCTATTCTCGTCCTTCTAATTTCCTTCAGTTTTTCGACCTCTTTTTGCTTTTTCTTCTTTAATTTGGACTTTTCTGTAAAGATAGGTTTACCAATTTGTTGCGATGAAGATTACTGGACGTGTACTATGTGGACTAATAGTTTTGATCTTTTGAAAAGATTCTAATGTCTTTAAATTTCTTTTTCCTCCTTGAAAGCAAGATCAGCAATTTTTCAAGTACTTCGCACTCTATGACCTTCTTGGATCTGGGAAGTGACCAAACCGATTTAACCCAGCAATACATATACACATGGCCGCAAAAGTATGGGTTGAAAATGTTATATGCATAATATAACCTTTACTCCTATGTCTAACTTTCTCGATAGATATTGAAGGAGAGTGTGGCTGCGGCAAACAAAGCTGAATTTATCCCTTCTCATGACCTATGAGTGCAACTCCAATATAAGTATCCTAACCTTATAATTCAATTTCACCAGTTTCAATGAAAGGATAACATTGGGAAAGCACGGATAACAGCACTGGTAGAATACCACATAACAGGGGGTGATGCGTAATTTATTTCAATTTTCTAGTGTTGAGTTCTTAAAGATATAAATTCTGGTGCGTTTTCAGGTGCTTCATAATTTCAAACTAAATCTCAAGATCTTAGCTAAACATTCTCCTGTTGATCATGCTCAAACAAATCCTTCTGCAATACCCAGTTTTCAATCATGACTTGAGAGTTCACGGCTTGATCAGCAGGCAAATAATGACCAGCTCCCAAAACCAAAACATTAGTGAGGCTCTGCCATTTTTGCACATACCCAGCAAGGTGGCCATTCACTTTCCATATCTTTCTATCTGCATTCAAATACTTCTCAATTCCCTCCCATTTCAGTGTCTTAACCCATGCTTCTACTTGAACCGGACCATCTCTCAGATCATGCTGGCCTTGATATAGAAGCACTCTGGTTTTTGTCACCAAGTATTCCACCATGTACTTCACACTTTTCATCACATCCTTCTGTAATGCAGCTTTTACGGTATCACTACATCCTTCAAAAACAAGAGACTCTCTCACCCCTAGTGCCTTCTTCACGTCGCTGGATTTCAAGAAATCAGTGACCAAGTTACTTTCATAAGGAGCTTTTCTTGTGAAGTCGAATGAAGTAGCCAACCCTGTCATGTTATGCAACAATCTGAAAACATTGTTTCTCGCATCTCTTGCTGCGCTCCAATTCCCCTGTTTGGTCAATCTGACGGCTTCAAATTGAGCCTTCTCCAAGTCATTCTTCTGCCTCTCGTTGATCAACCCTAAGAAATAAGCATTCACAGCATGAGTAGTAACTTGTGCCACTGGGTGAGTTAACCCGTCTCCAATCGCCACACCTGCTAAATTCACCCTCTGGGAAGCATTCAAACGTGAATTCCTTTGTAATATGTAATATCCAATTGCAGGAACATACTTCCCAGCATAGCTCTCGCCGGTTATATAGATTGGGCGATCCTTGAAAGCGGGGTTAAGCTGAATGAACTTGGCTATAGCAGTGAAGAGGTGTTTGGCCACAGAATTTTGGTCTCGGGGAATTTCCTCAGGGTTTGAGGCGATACTGAATCCAGTTCCGATTGGGTTATCGAGGAATAGAAGGCCAAAAATTCTGTTCCAAGAACCAGGATTGGAAATTAGATTCAAGGATTTGGTGACGCGCCATGGTCCAAGCTCGAAGAAGTTGCCGATCAAGGAGGAGCAGCCAGGGCCGCCTTGGAGCCAGATGAGAAGTGGGGCTTGGGAGAGAGGCGCGGTGGAGTTCTGGGCTTCATAGAAAGCGTAGAAAATGGCGGATTTGGAGGTGGGGTTAACAGGGAGGTAGCCAGATTTTGTGGGCAAGGCTTGTTTTGGGAAGAAGTGGTTGGATTTGAAGAAGCAGCAGAGTCATTGAGGAGCAGGAAGAAGATGAAGATTAGGAGTGTGACAGAGTTGGATCTCGCTGTGGGTAGGGGTGAGTATTCGGTTTTTCGGTTCGGTTATCGGTAATAACCGAACTAACCGAATAACCGAATATAGTAAAATTTAAAAACCGAACCGAAACCGAATAACCGAACAAACCGAAACCGAATTAACCGAAAATTTCGGTTCGGTTAACCGAAATATATAAATATGAAAAATGATTTTAAATTAAAATAATAATAAAATACAATTACAACTATTAATTAATAAATATTTCATGATTCAATATGATTTATTATAATAATATTTATTATAACCATATTTATTGAATATAAATATATTTAAAAAGTTCATATATACCCACATATATATTTATTATGATAATATTTATTAAATATAACTATATGGTATATTTATTTCGGTTATTCGGTTATTTTTTTCTACTAACCGAACCGAACACCGAAACCGAATTGTTTAAAAAATAAAAACCGAATATATAACCGAAAACCGAAATAACCGAACCGAAAAACCGAAATTGAATTCGGTTCGGTTCGGTTTTCGGTTACGGTTCGGTTTTGCTCACCTCTAGCTGTGGGATCCATTCTCAGTGGATTAAATTATTCGGTGAAGTTGCCTTTGGTCAGTACTCAGTACAGTATTATTTTATTGAGTTATCGACATGAAAGGCTTTGGCATGGGGGCAGGGTCAAGACGATGAGACGAGCGCAAGAGGGTCAAAAAAAGTTGCTTGTTGACTTCTAGGGTCTCGAGTGTTTTTGGACTGACTAGGATCTCAAGTTTTTTTTTTTTTTTGACCTTAAAAGAGGAATATTCATTAAAGGTAAATAAGTACAAAGCCCAAAAGAGGTCCAAAAGAAGAGCTAATAACAGCCCAGAGCCGAAAACCCTAAACCTTAAAAAAACTAAACCTAAAAACAAGAGGGACAGCCGCCACTGAGGTCACCGAAAATAAGCCCACCGTCTTCTCGTTGGAATCTGCAGGGAAAGAGGCGCCGTCACCGGCATCAACACCATTAAAAGGGGTGGGGGTTCGAATGAACCATCCCAAAGGACCCAACCCTCTGCTAGGCAAAATAACAACCCAAAGTGGTTGCTGAAACACCATGAGAGAACTCATGGGAGGAGAAACACCCACAGATGCAAGCCAACTAGACGAAAACACAGAACAAGGAATAGGAGATCTCACCGCCGACCTCACGACGAGTAGCACCACTATAGGATAACTGGTCTCTTTTTTGATGCCTTGGATTTGCTACCAAAAAACTGAGCCACAAACTGTCCTCTGAGAGATAGATCGGAAAGCAACAGAGACAGCCATCAACACAACTCTTTCCCCAAAAACACAACCCGAAGGCATCAGCTCAGGATCGGAAGCATTTGAAGTCAAACTACCAATAAAACAAAAATCGCCGTGAGAAAGTCCCTGAAAGCCCTTAAACAAAGGAAAAACACAGTACACCACCATTAAAAACCCAACACCACCGAAACTGAAAATGAAAACGAAAGGCGGCCGCCCCCTCCTCCGGCATAAACGCCGGAGAGGGAGGCGTCGCCACAGCCGCTCGCGCCGAGGCGAGGAAGAGAAAACTCCCACCACTCACGAAAGTTCTGGAGAGGGGGAGAGAGAGCTCGCCCGTTGGCTAGGAAAGGTATTTTGCTCTTTCGTTCACTAGGATCTCAAGTTTAATGTATGCAATTAGTACGACATTGTTAATACTTGACCCAAGCTGGCAAATAATAATAATAATAACAACAACAATAACAACAAGAATAATACTTGGCCCAAAAAAAAAAAAAAAGAAAGAAATACGTTACTTGCAATTCACAAGATTGAGTATGAACTGCAGAAAACAAGCGGATGTGCTTGAGGGACCAATCCTAAATGCAGACGAGTTAGTCAAATTTGTGGAATATTTGACTCTTTTTGTTTTTGGGCCAACGTAGGATATTTGACTTGCTGAGTGGTGAATGTAGACATTTTCACTATTGGCATTTTCAAAACAAAATGACTAATAAGTTAAGGAGATGTTTGGATAAGAACAAAATCATGATTTCAGAAGTGTTTTTACAGTATATGAAATAAATATGTGGAGGAATTTGTTTTGATTTACAAAAAAACGCTTATAAAAAATACTTTTAGAGTTACCCAAACACTCCCTTCAAGACATTTTGTCAACCAAAATATATTAGTTTAAAGACATTTTATCAACCTAGAATAATCAGTTCAATTAAATAAAATGCTTTAAAGACATTGTAAAACGCACGACCCCTCTTTACCGCCGGACGAGCTCCGTTGCCTCCTCACTGTGAGCTCCGTCGCGTCTCCAGCATGAGGTCCGTATAGTGTTGGGTGTGGTGTTGAGTGACCTCGAGCCTGCTCCTTCATCGCTACTTCAAAGCTGTTCCCTTGTTTGATCTGTTGGTGAACTTCCCATGGGGTGTTCGTGTACCAGCGGAGCTGAAGTGTCGTGATAACGTGACGGCTAGGATAGCATTTCAGAAGATTCCGTTCCTGGTGATGGATAAGAGTGGAGTCAAGCACGTGGAAGGTGGAGATTCAAAGGGGAGAGGGAGTAAAAGAGCGGGCCCGGATTCGGCATCCTCGGGAAATGCTGACGTGGCAGAGGCCTGTCTCAAAGTGAAACGGCAATTGGAAGTTTTGCAGGCTGAGAATGGATTACTGAGGAATGCCATGGAAGATCTCCGAAGGGAAACATTCGGCTTCAGCTCTATTGGAGGATTAGACTTTGGCAAGTACAGAGAAGTTGAGAGGAATGAGATGAAATCTTCTAATGGCGAGATCGATCCACGTAACAAAGAAAAGGCCGGGTTTTGATAGTTTTACTCCAAAGTCGCCGGGCGCTGATGTTAGTGAAGAATCAAAGAAGGCTCTGAAGGGTGCTGCTGGTACTTAAATTCGTCAACATCTTGGTCAAAGATCGTGTTTTCTTTCTTATTTTCTAGGCACAATCTTTAATGTTACCATGACATTGCTTTTCAAGTTTCAGATGATATGGGTATTATACTGTGTACCTTTTCCTGTGCTGATGAATTTTCTCATTTTTTTTAATCATATTTTATTATTTATTAAAACTTATACTAATTTTGATAATTTTATAAGCAAATTTATTTTTATTCAATCATAATCTAAACAACTTTTTATCTAATTTAACTTTTACAAGTTAATTTTTTTAAACTCCAATCCAAACACAATTCACCTTACTCAATTTAACTTTTTATCCAATCTTATCTTTTTAAAAGTCAAATTAAAAATAAATTATTTTTTTTACCCTCAATCCGAACCAGCCCTATGTGGCGTGTCCTAACTAAATAAAGAAATCAGGGAGTAACTGAAACTTTCCCGTAAGGAAGTCGATTTTATTCATTACCTATGCGGTGTCATTCCAATTTCCAGCAATAAGTGTCAAACCCCGTTATTCTGCCAAAAGCCTTATAGCTGAGTAACAATGACGCGCCCATGTAAGTGGCATGTTGCGGGTTCGGTCGGGATTGTAATTTCAAGCAGTTAGCATCTATCTCTTTGATTAAAAAAAATTATTATATTTCTACCAAAAAACAATTATTATTCATTAGCTTTGAAGTTTTTTTTTTAAAATTTTTTTGGGTACTTGTTAATGCACCTAGTTTATTCCCTTATCCTATTCATAAAAGTTGTTTTGAAATTGTAAACAAAAATTAGTTCAGTTAGTAAGGGGTTGACTAATAACTTACAAAGTCATGAGGTTGAATCCCACGGCTGATGTGAGGATTTTATTGATAGACTATTTGTAAGATTGTAAGTATCTCTGTAAGTATTATCTAAGTTTAGAGACATGCTCTAATCTTGGTGAGTGTTCAGTACCAAACTTATCTAAACTTATTTAAATTTATTTTAAATAAAAAAGTTGTTTTGAAGCTGTCAATTTATCATACTAATAGAATTAAAAGATTAATTATCGTAAAAAGTAAAAATAAGCCCTCAAAGAAAGTAGGCTTATTCGGTACTTGTTCAGTTGTTTGGAAGTGTGATTGAGATTTTTAAAAGCATTAATTCACACAGAAAAATTTCTCATATGCTTATATTATATTTTGTAAATCGCCATTCAAAATTACTCCGACGGATTCCGCAATTCCTAATCAAATTCACAAGTAGTTCAATATCTTCCTGCCTGGATCAGATGAATATGAAAAATGGATCCACGTTTCCTAGGGACTCCCCGTGGCTGGTCAAAAGTTAGTCAATCTCACTTTCGGGATCCAAATTCCTCGCCTCTCCAATGGAGTCAACAAGAACCAATTCTCTTGTGATCTTCCTCCTCTCCACTCTTATCTTCTGCTTAAATCACAACTATGTTTCTTCTTCTTCGTCCCCAGATCCATCCCCTTTGTTCCCCCAACAAGCGCTACCCACAAAATCTGGCTACCTCCCTGTCAGCCATGCTTCCAATTCTGCCATTTTCTACACTTTCTACGAAGCTCAGCACCTCACTTCACCTCTATCCCAAACCCCACTTCTCATCTGGCTCCAAGGCGGCCCTGGCTGCTCCTCCATGATCGGTAACTTCTTCGAGCTCGGTCCATGGCGCGTCACCAAATCCCTAACTCTCAAACCGAATCCTGCCTCGTGGAACAGAATCTTCGGCCTACTTTTCCTCGATAACCCAATCGGTACCGGATTCAGTGTGGCCTCGGACCCTCAAGAAATCCCAAGAGACCAGAAATCTGTTGCCAAACACCTCTTTGCTGCCATTACTAAGTTCATTCAACTTGATCCTGTTTTCAAGCACCGACCAATTTATATAACCGGTGAAAGCTACGCTGGGAAGTATGTTCCTGCAATTGGGTATTACATATTACACAGGAATTCTCGATCGAATGTTTCACAGAGAGTGAATTTGGCAGGTGTGGCAATTGGGGATGGGCTGATTGATCCAGTGACACAAGTTGCTACCCATGCTAAGAATGCTTACTATATTGGATTGATCAATGAGAGGCAGAAGAATGAGGTGGAGAAGGCTCTGTCAGAGGCGATCAGATTGACCAAATTGGGGAATTGGAGTGCAGCAACAGATGCTAGAAGCAATGCTTTGAGTCTGTTGCAGAACATGACTGGTTTAGCTACTTTGTATGACTACACAAAGAAAGCTCCTTATGAGAGTAATTTGGTCACTGAGTTCTTGAAATCCAGTGAGGTGAAGAAGGCACTAGGGGTGAATGAATCTGCTGTGTTTGAAGGTTGTAGTGATGCTGTTCTAGCTATATTATATGAGGACTTAATGAAGAGTGTGAAGTATATGGTAGAGTACTTGGTGAAGAGGACTAAGGTGCTTGTATACCAAGGGCAATATGACTTGAAGTTAGGGGTGCCTCCCAGCGAGGCATGGGTGAAGACAATGAAATGTGAAGGGATTGAGAAGTATTTGAATGCAGAGAGAAAGATCTGGAAAGTGAATAAAGTTCCAGTAGGATATGTCCAACAATGGGGAAGCTTCGCAAGTGTTGTCGTTTTGGGCGGTGGCCATCTTTTGCCAGCTGATCAACCTCTGAACTCTCAAATGATGATAGAAGACTGGGTTTTGGAGAGGAATATGTTTGAATATGAGAAACAAGGAATAGTTTCTGTGATTTAGTTTGACGCCTTGTAGATTTTGTCGTTGTCATTTTATTGTGCCTGTCTGCCTGAGATTGTGATTCTTTGAAGTTTCTGATATGATGTGCCCCTGCAGGGTTGGCTTAGCTCTGAATCCCTGGAGTTCGGCATAACTCAGTCTCTCTCTGAACTTTTAACTCGATTGAAAGTTAGTCCTGAATTTTTCTATCATTTATAATATGTCATAATCATCTATGACCCAATATGAGCCATCTATGTCGCGAAATTTAACTCCCTGGTGTTCCACACCCTTTAACCAGATGCTTCTCTACCTCCCCTCACTCTGTCTCCTGATGCAGATGCGTCCGATATCCACATTATGGTGGCCGCAGAGGTGAAGCGTGGCCAAGTCCATTTATATCGTCTCCGACGGAAGTCTGTCGACGGCGAACGATATAGTTTGGTCGACCTGTTCCTCGTCTCTGACATCACAGTGATGGTAACTCTCTTGATGGGGATAGTGAAGCTGCGAGTTGATGACCCAGTTCATAGTGAACGTCTGCTGTGATCACTGATGCTCCGTTTTTCGCAACTAGCTGGCCACCTTACCCTCCAACCTGCACAAACCAGAAAATCATATTCTCAACATTGACGGCGATTTCAAGTTCATTAGACGTTGGTGTATACGACATTATGACTTCAAAACACGTGCCTTTGCTTGGTCGACATTGATTACAGCCGCTGGCTATCATTTCAATGGAGTATTAATTATAAATGGACTTCATGTTAAGGATATGTCAATATTATTTTCTTATGCCAAATATTTTTTTTTGAAATAATGAAAGTTTTTTTTTTTTTCATTTCAATTTAGTCACCAGAACATTAATCATTTTAATGTGTCCCCCCCCCCCATTTTGATCTTAGTTACTTATGAATCTCTTGGATTTCTTTATAAATTCAGTAAATAAGTTTTGGGATGTTACTAAATATATTTAAAAAAAAGAGTATTAATTTTTTCAACAGGGGGATTTTGAGAAAATATGTACATAGTAGATAATTTTAAATATTCCATATTTATATGTTGAAAATGTATTAAAAGAAGCAAATTAAGGCATCTATCAAAGCATACAAGCTAATATATGATAGTTCTAGCAAAATTCATATAATTTCTAAAGAATTAATATAGATTTTGTTATGAGCTGCAAAATAATTGGTAATAAAATTTATGACCCATAGATTTACATTAGAATTTTAGTTCATCAAAGAGTTTAAAATTGATAAACCAAAAGTTCACTAATCCAAACTAATTTATTGTTGGTATGAATTATTCAATCACCCTAAATGATATATATGATGTAACAAAATTATTAAGAATTATTTATTAATATTCCTTCAAAAATCACACGATTATTTGTGAATAACTAACATATTATATAATTTAATAACTTATATGTGCTGCTTGGTTAAAAAAATTGATTATAATAATGTCACTGATTATGACTTGAAGTGAATTTCTCCTCAAATTGATTCATAGGATAATAATAAATATCACTAGTTATTCATTCATTTTGAAATTACATTTAAAAGATCCTTTGGATACACACACTACTTCCGTTTCTTTTGCCTTGAAAAAGGTAAATGCAATACCTTTTATCTAACTTGTGTGTCGCGTGTCCTAAGTAGAGGGGGAAATCAGGGAAAAACTGAAATTTTCAAGTAAGCAAGTCGACTTTATTTATTAGCTATGCGGTGTCATTCCAACAATGAAGGGTCAAAACCTCGCGATTCCATTTCACCAGCTTTACAACAACAGAACAACTATGGCTAAAGCACTAATACCAATATACCAATCACCACAGAACACAACATAATGCTGAATTTATTTCAACTTTTGAGTCGGGCATGATAGGAGCAAAGCTCCTCTATTCAGGTGTCACATGATTTCAAACTAAATCTCAAAAACTTAGAGGCACATTCTCCTGTTGATCATTGTTCTCAAACAAATCCTTCTGCAAAACCCAGTTCTCAATCATGGCTTGAGAGTTCACAGATTGATCAGCAGGCAAAAGATGGCCAGCTCCTAAAACAACAACATTAGTAAGGCTCTGCCATTTTTGAACATACCCAGCAATCTCACCATTCACTTTCCAGATCTTCCTATCCGCATTCAAATACTTCTCAATCCCTTCCCATTTCATTCTCTTCACCCATGCTTCCACTTGAACCACACCATCTCTCAGATCATACTGGCCTTGGTACAAAAGCACTCTGGTTTTTGTCACCAAGTATTCCACCATGTACTTCACACTCTTCATAATATCTTCTTTCATTGCAATTCCTACAGTATCACTACATCCTTCAAACACAATAGATTCATTCACCCCCAACGCCTTCTTCACCTCGCTGGATTTCAAGAACTCAGCTACCAAATCATCCTCATATGGAGCTTTCCTTGTGTAGTCATATAAAGTAGCCAACCCTGTCATGTTTTGTAACAGTCTCAAAGCATTGCTTCTGGCATCTGTTGCTGCACTCCAATTCCCTAATTTGGTCAATCTGACGGCTTCCAATTGAGCCTCCTCCAATTCATTCTTCTGCCTCTCATTGATCAGCCCCACATAGTAAGCATTCAGAGCATGAGTGGCAACTTGTACTATAGGATGTGTTAACCCATCCCCAATAGCCACACCTGCCAAATTCACTCTCTGTGAAACATTCAATCGAGAATTCCTGTGTAATATGTAATACCCAATCGCAGGAACATACTTCCCAGCATAACTTTCGCCGGTTATATAAATTGGGCGATACTTGAAAGCAGGGTTAAGCTGAATGAACTTGGTTATGGCAGCGAAGAGGTGCTTGGCTACGGATTTCTGGTCTCTGGGGATTTCCTCGGGGTTTGAAGCGACACTGAATCCGGCTCCGACTGGGCTATCGAGGAAAAGGAGGCCGAAGATTCTGTTCCAAGAGCCAGGATTGGGGGCGAGATTGAGGGATTTGGTGACGCGCCACGGACCAAGCTCGAAGAAGTTGCCAATCATGGAGGAACAGCCAGGGCCGCCTTGGAGCCATATGAGAACTGGGGTTTGGGAGAGAGATGTAGTGAGGTTCTGGGCTTCATAGAAAGCATAGAAAATGGCGGATTTGGAGGTGGAGTTAACAGGGAGGTAGCCCGATTTTGTGGGCAAGGCTTGTTTTGGGAAGGAAGTGATGGGATTGGAAGAAGCAGAGACATTGAGGAGGAAGAAGAAGAGGATGGGAAGGAGGAAGACTGCTGTGGAGGATTTGGAACTTGCAGTTGACTCCATCTGTGAGAAGTGTACAGAGCAACACACCTCAGGCTGAGCTACACGGAGCGGATTAAATTACTGAGGAACGTTGGATTTGATGGCCGCGTGAATAAAATGGGAATTCCAACGCAAATTTCCAGATTTTGGTTTATTAAAATTGGATCCAATGAATCCAAGCCGATGAACTTTTAAAATTTTGTGAGGAAGATTTTTTTTATTCCTATTTATTTAAAGTCGTTTATTTAATTTTTAGCATGTGTTATTCTGTGCTTCGTTTGTTACAGCAGACAGTAGTTAGTTTGTTTAAAATATATATATTAAATAAAATAAAATTGAATAGTTCTTTTTTTAAGAAAAATTAATAGTGTGTAAAATTTTTCCGTATAAGTGAGACCACAGATGTAATGTTCTGTAATACCCTTAGATATTAAATTTATTCCTTGTCAAATCTGTGGATATAAAAATAATTGATGAGGCGGGATGTGACGCCTTTAGGGGTTGACGCATGGAGTTACTCTATTTGGCACTTGTCGTCGGATTGTAACAACCAATATTTTAAAAGCAGGAAGTCGAACCAGAAAAATAAAAAGGTTACGATTTAATTGGTTAGACCGGCTAGACCGTCCAGTCAGACCGGTGGCCCAATAATTAATTCAAAATAATATTATATATAATTAATATATATGAAAATATGAAAATATTAAATAATTTAGAAATACATTTAAATAATCTAAAATTGTAGTGAAATCATTGAAAATAGACTAAAACCTTATATATTTAAATTTATGTATGTTTAAAAATTTAAAATTATTAATTCATTCAAATCAAAACATTGTTTTAAAGACTAAACCAGATATCAAAACAAAAATGCTAACGACTCATAGTTTTAACACCACAATATATGAAATTTCTAATAAAATAATACTATATAATTATAAATAGTCTAAAAATATATTAGGATATTTGAGGGGGTCAATTTTTTTAATTTTTTAGTTTTCTTTTCCAGTCAGGCTAAAAAACCTCCAGTTTTCTGAAAACCATTTCAGTTCCTGGTCCAACTCTGGGTTCTAGCTTAATGACGGCTCAACTATGGTCCAATCCGGATCAATTATATGAACTGTTTTTTAGTCCACACCAAGTTGTTGATGAGTTCGGTTGACGGTTTAACTAATCAGACCGTTAATAACCCAAGGCCAAGGCACTGGAAAATCTGATTCCTGATTTGTAAATCTAGGCGGTCCAGGGGAATTATGATTATGATTCGAAGGTGATAGGCGCATTCCCAACTACATGTAATTATTACTTCCTCTCATCTTATATAATAGGTACTCCTTGATATATAAAAATTAAAAGTTAAATACTTAATTTAAAGATATTAAGAATATATAGTGTATAAAGAGATATGTTGTGTATATTTATTACTTCCAATGTTGGGTACAAAGAGACTTTTTTTTTTTAAATATACAAACTTATTAGAAATTTTTTTTTGGTGAACCAAGCTTATTAGAAATTTAGTTTATTCTTCTTGACTATATTGTCAGCTCATGTTATTTAAACAAGTATTTGGATGAAAATCAAATTATAATTTTAAAAGTAATTTTATGGTATACGAAGTAAATATAAGGAGGAATTTGTCTCAATTTGTGTAAAAGTGTTTTTCAAAAAACACTTCTGGGGATATCCAAACACCCGCTAAAAATAAGTTATCTGTTGTATATATTTCATTTAAGAAAAAATAATTATAAAAGGATAAGCTTCCCGTGGTGGCATTAGTTATTTGTAATAAATAAGTACTCCTCCAGTTCTAAATATAAGACCCTTATACTTTTAGTATAAATGTCTTATATTTAGGCCCGGAGGAGTATTGTTTTTCATAAAATACCCTTATTAATTATGTGCATTGAGACTACCTTTTCATGAAGTACTTTTGATATGTGCGATGTCAAAAAAGTACATTTAATTAATATGTGTAATCACCAAATGAACTATTTTAGAAAATAAATAAATAAATATGTGAGAGGAAATAGATTGAGATTTTATATTTAGAACTAAATTAAATCTTCAACTAATTCTTATATTAAAGATAGGAAGTAGTATAAATATTTTTTTGAGAGTATTCTGATCTTATTTACAAGATTCACTCAAAAGATCAATGTCTAAAATTTTAACCAATTTTTTTATTAATTACATATAGTATCACTATATTAATATTTCTATGTACTTATTTTTTTCTTCCCATTATCTTCTCTCTTCCATAAATAATAATTTTAAAAAAAAACAAGATACATTTTTATATATTTATTGTATTTAACTAATTTTAACTATTTTTTTTATTTATGGAATTCTGTTAAGACTAGAGAAAGTTATGCAAATGAGATTGAATCCAACCTATTCAATAACTAAACAACTCAGGCATGCTCTCATTTCATGAGAGGTTAATATGCCAACCATTACCCTTGGATTTGTTGATGATTTAAATCTAACTAATTATACAGTTATAATGATTGAGCCAGGGGACATCAATTTTTTATTAAATTAAATTCATTATCAAGGTGAGTTAATTTTGTTAGTAATAAAGACTACCATATTTTCAGAGTGATCCACCTTCCTTGTATCATACCATATCCATGCAATATTACAAGCACCAATATTAAGAGAATATTCATGTTATAATTATATATGGTGATGAATAAAAGAAAACAACTAGCTACTTTAGCAGCATTAACTACGTTAATTAACGAAGAGGTATTGATCACATGGGACAACAATAAGCAGCTTACGCGCACACACATCAATTATGAAGATTGTGCTACCTGTTAATTAAAAACTCTATATAAGGCTCCAAGAATAATAGTCCGTAGCTCAAAAGCCATGGAACTGCACTTTAGCAAGTTCATGGCAACCTCAAAGCAAGGAGAACATGTTATAGTGCTCAGCATTGATGGTGGGGGCGTCCGAGGAATCATTGCTCTCATTATCCTTGCCTTCCTCGAATCACAGCTTCAAGTTTTTAACAATATGGAATGGAATTCAACCTATATATTCTCTGTAGTTTTCAGTGTTTTCTTAGTAGTATCTCTCTTGTTTTTAATATAAGAGCTAGGTACTAATTGACTTAAATTAAGAATATTAGTTAAGTTAATTATTTGTAACATATGTATGTAAAATACTTTTTTTAATCATATAAATTTGAACTGCCTTTGATAGAAATCTCACAATATGTCCTTTGGAGAAACAATTATGAAAGATTTGAAATACAAAGGGCAACAAGCTTTTACATTTATGACCAAAGTAAATTTCTTGTCTAATTGCTATATTTAGGATTGGAGGGAGTATTATTATTTTTAGGTGTTATACATTTATGATCCTTTGAAATGATGTAAGAGCTACTTAATGAATTTAAGTAGATTAAGAAAATTAAATAAATTAACTAATTATAAACAATGTGATTTGATCTCTCTAAAGTATCCCTATGTAACATTAGATTATGTATCACCTTATAAGCTAAGTAAATGCTACATCTAGTCCTAATTATAAGATCTAGTTTATAGTTTACAAACAAGGTCTTATAAATAGGACCGGAGATAGTAATTTGGAAAAAAATAATTACAGAAGACAAAGTAAATTAAAGTTTTATATTTAAGATCAAATCTACAATCCCAACTAACTCTTATATTAAGGACAGAAAATACTATGTATGTGTATGCTTTTCAATCTTAATGTCCTCATGGCTAAATTTTGGCTTTTTCCGTGGTGAAACTCATTTGATACGTTTGTCCACTCACGAGATCATGCACCTATTAGAAAGAATTTAACTTGAGCCCATGAGATTTGGACGCATATAAAGATTGTTTATTTTAAAGTATATGTGTCTGTATTATGTGGTGCAGAAGCTGGATGAAGAAGACGCAAGATTGGCAGATTATTTTGATGTAATAGCAGGAACAAGTACAGGAGGATTAATGACTGCAATGCTCACTGTTCCAAATGAAAACAAGAGGCCTTAATTACAACTCAATTCCTTGATCTTTAAATTATCTTTTTATAAATTTGATTCAGTTTTTAAAATTTAACTTGACACAATTCAGACTCTCAAGTTTTAACCATTTAATCTGTTAATTAGTCTCTGCACTTTGTGACATGATTATAGTTCAATCCATGAAGGACTATATAATTTTCTAAAATGTAAAAACCAAGCGATTAAATGGCTGATACTTGAAGGATTGAGTTGTAATTAAGGAAAAAAAATATAAGGACTAAATGATTAGTTTTTCTAATTAAATTAAATTACACACAATCTCCTAAATTTTAAGCACATAAACACACGCAAAATGTTTAGTGATGTCATGCGGGTGAAGGAGGGGAAAATGCTAGCAGTACCAAAGTACGACGGGAAGTAATTGCGTAATCTTATTAAGGAACAGCTTGGGAAACACCAGATTGAACCAAACATTGACCAATGTTGTCATCCCTACCTTCGACCTCAAACGCCTTCAACCCACTGTTTTCTCCACTTTTAAGGTTCATCTCCTTCTCTCCATCTGTTGCTGGTTTACCTAAAATTGTTTCAACTATGGGCTGTGACATGAATGTACATGTGTTGTTGGACAATAAGACAGCAAACGAAGAAGCCAGGAGTGAATGCATTGCTCTCTGATATAGATGCATTTCAACTTGAGCAGCACCAAGTATCTGCCTGCTCATTATTTCACCACCCAAAATGACAAGCGCCAAGGTCAGGAGTTCAACCTCATTGATGTTGGTGTTGCTGCAAATAACCCTGTATGTTTTCTTCCTTCCAACGCTATCACTATCATTTTATTTTCGAGAGAATTACTGTGCAGTTCTATATAAGCAATCTAATCACCAAAATATTTTAGAACAAGTAAGTAGCATGCAATAACAAGATCCTGTGCAAGAAATGACAACAGATTGTTAAATATTGACAACTTAAAAGAACTTTTGTGATTAACCATTTATACGTAAAACTAATTCATTTTGTCCTTTCCAATTTGAGTCAAGCTTCTCTCTAGCTTTGTTTGTCACGGCGTGTCTCTGTCCAGGTGCATGCAAAGCAAGCTAGGATCTTTTCACCTGTGAGGAGCGTTTCTTTGGAGAGAACCCTAAATTATTGCAGTAATTTTAAATCTTACAGATTCCTTCCTGGATAACATGCATTAATTACTTTTACCCTGTGCTCTCAACGTCTTTAAAAAGATTGGTTATGTAGGTGGGAGGGAGAGAGACGGATGATTAGAATGTCGGCTTTAATTTAGTTGGGCTGTCAACTTTCTGGTGCGAGTGAAGCTTTTTCTTTTTTCTTTTTAATTTATAATTTGGTTATGTAGGTGGAGCTTACAGTGAACAGTCTTCATCGAGACAGAAGATGAGAGGAGTTATGCTAATAGTTAGGGAGGACGTTGTCGAACATTGGAATGGGTCTTCACATCCTTCAGTAGAGGAGTTGGTGGGAATGCCATTCCGGTGGTGCTGGTTTTCTTCTTAACGAGAGTGGTGAGAGCTGGGCAAATGGTGGAAGATGCCATAAACGGACGCGCGTCGGCTACTTGAATAGATCTTCACATCCCTTGACAGAGAAGTTCATCGGCTACAGGTTAAGATCAATGAAATATTTTACCCAATCTTTTGTCTTCTTCCTCTTTATTGCTCTCTCTCCTCTGTACATTAATAGCATACACACACTTTAGGTCCCAAAGATGAAGTTTGAAGGAGTTGGCGGAGAAAATAAAATATCTTCTAATATTTCATTCGATTAAGAGGGCAGAAGTAGCAGAGGATAGAACTTGAATGGGGGAGAGAGAGATTTTCTAGAAAAAAGAGTAGGAGAGGGAGATGATGAGGTGGAGGGTGACATGGAAGAGAGGAAGGGAGAGTCCCATGTGGTGTGCCACACAAGCAATCTAGTCAAATTAACAGCCAAAATTGAGTGGATTAACTGTCAAGGCAATATTGCTACGTTTTTGTAACTTCCGAGACAGACGTTGAGACTTTAAAAACTTCTAGACATCCATAGCTCCTAGCTGCATACTTTCGGAGTAAATTTGCACATTATCCCTATTCTAAATTACCGTTACTTTACTGACCATTTCTATACACATTCACAATCATCGTTGCATCAAATTTTGAAACAAAACCATGTAATTCTGGGCATATATTTTAATTATTACAAGGCAACCACCTAAAGAGAAGTTCTAACTGGCAACTATTATCCATTTACAAAGAACAGCGTGTGCCGAAATCAGTTAAGGAAATGCATAAAACTACAATGCAAACTCATATATTCACCACTTTGTCGATTTACATTTGCCTGACATTGAGTTCCCTTGAAAGTATGGCATGAAGGTTCTTATAACTTCTTCGTAAGTTGGTCTCTTGTAGTCCACTGCCTGTAATCAGTTATAGCAATCAGTTCTTCGCAGAGATAAAATGATCAAATTTAGGCTTCAATACACTTTTTCCCCCTTGGCCCCCCCCCCCAAAAAAAAAAAAAGTTTCAATATGTTCGCTTCAGTTCAAAAGCAAGCAATGTTGACTAGCCTTCGTGTTTTCTAAAATGCCTCAATGTTGCCTGTCATGTAATGTGAAAGTAGGCAAACGATTAAGTCTGATAATAATAAGTTTTTGTTGATGGAATAAGTGACAGGAGCACAATTGAATCATTTCAGAAAATCAGAGGGCAATATATCTGGTTATGGACTAACAGGGTCAAATTGAAACTTGGGAAAGACTAAGGGGATTAAAAGTGTATTTAATTAAGCCTAAACTCACTATCTGTAAACAAGATTCTGAAACTAGCCTGCTCAATAACTTCTTCAGGGTGAGCCCATTTCCATTCAGCAAATTCTGGGTCCGCTTCTCCAGTTGCCAAATTGATTTCACTGTCATCTTTTGTTAACCGCATAAGGAACCTATTGAATGTTCAAATCCAAGGTTATAAAAAGCACAGTTTTGAAAAAGTAACCATGTAAATTTGGTCATAGAGTTCAAACATGAGCAAGAAATACCAGCTAAATAAAATAATGGCAGAGTCTTTACTTACAGTTTAAACATCAATATGAAAATATAGGCTTAGTTTTTTGTTTTGGCCATGCAAAATACAGGCATAGTTAAAAGTATATTCAAAGAAGAGCTTATTTTGTTTTACAACAGCTGAGTAGTATGCTGGGGAAACCGGACTTGGTAAGCATGACAAACCCTGATGTTTATCCTTCAGGAAGGCATAATGTCACATAAATTTCATAGATACATCTTGTATTTATCATTAAATTATATTATTAATGCAAATTAAACCACAACGAAATTTCACCGTAAGACTGAAACTCCACAAATTCCCTCTCCACATAAGAACGATCAATCACATCGTTGATTAGTAAACATTCTTATTTTAACTTTGACTGAATAGACTAAACATACTTAGACATCCAACCAAGTCAAGCAAATATTTTAGACAACCTCATTCAAACATGTGATCAAACATTTCTAATCAAAGTAAACAGTGAATCTTATATAGCCATACGAATAAAAAGGTTATGTTCCACTGTTAGAGTCATTAATTCATTATTTACCTCAACTTCTGTAAATGACGTGGGGTTGCGGGTAGATCATGCATGCAATTAACATAGAAGACAAAATTGATAAATAAAAGTCAACTTATGCGTATTCCTACAAAAGCCCTCTCAGAGAATATGGGAATCAACCTTAGAAGAGAATACTGAATGAGCTCAGTATTCTGAAACCCAAATTAACTACATACTAAAGATCCAAAAGCACCCTAGGGTAGAGCTGCAAGCCTTGATGTATATTTGTTGAGGCTTATGGGCATATTATGCCTGGTTCTAATGAGAAAAGTTAGCTCACAGGCTGTTCCACAGTTCAACAACTTCACATCAGGCATGCATCAATTCATATACACTCACTAATCAGATGTGTATTACAGGGATGAGCTGAGCAGGGAATATTGGCTAGACCCATTTTAATAGCACTACTGATACGTAAACCCATATATGAATGCTAAGTTATTTACTTATACTAAACCTCCTTTAATTTGAAGATATCAACCAAGAAGCAAGATATCCAATGGCAGCAAGGATTGTGACTTCAGGGTTCACCAAGGGGAAGGCCATCAACTACACTGCATAGCTTTAAGGTCCCATATATGATCATCATCACATGAATAGGTAAAATTTTATCCACGGAATTAACAGATTCAAAAGTAAGAATCTCTATGGATTGTCAAGTATTATGGGTCTCCCCCACCCCACCCCCCCCCCCCAAAAAAAAGAATAAAAAACACACCATTTTTGTGCCTGCCCATGCCAGTCACCTCCCCACAGACGATTAACTTTGGCCTTCACATGAGGAGGGAAGTCATAAGTCAACCATCTTGGAACCTGCAAAGCACAATCTCTTATCAACCTCCACTTGATTATCAGAAAATGATGGCAAGAGTTTCCAATAGAATCCACCGTTTTTATATAAAGTATATTTGCTTTTCCTCAATCACAGTCAGGCAGGTTGTTTCCATTTATTTCTTATCTGATATTGTTTCTCTTCATCTTTTTTATTTTTTAATTTTTAATTGTGAATTGTATAGGAATTTCCATAAATATCAGGATTTTGTGAAATGGTGCTTGTCTGTATTACTCTTAGATGTAAGCATGCACAATCATTGTTGTTTGCAGAATATACTAAAGCAAACCAAAACCGACTGATAAGAGCCAGATTAGCACAAACCTCAGCAATTATTTCAGCAGATACTATTCCTGTTTCTTCTCGAAGTTCTCTAATGGCAGCAGATTTTGGTTCTTCACCATCCTCAATCCCACCCTGATATTCAAGATCACAGAGGAAAAGAATAAATTTTAGCTGAAAATTTTGAACTAGTAACAAAAGATTACCAAAATATGGCAAAGAGTCTGTCTGATATTCGAACAAAAGAAACACATCAAGTGCAATGCTGTATATTAAGCCTGCCAGAAGTGAGGTTGTCCAATCTTGGAAGGTCAAAATAGACCCCAGTATATAATGAAAAGAGCGTTTTCTATCATTGATGCTAAATAGTAATGAATTATCCCTTTTTTTTTCTTTTGGCCAGAATGAGTTGTCCATTAAATCAACAGGAAAATCCATATTACATCTTATGCAATAAGATCCAACCAATATCCCCCACAAACAAATTATGAACTATGTAATACCTTCACTTCTCTAATTCTATGTTTTGGCTACAGGTTATGACTCATTTGAATTCACCGTAAAGGAGGGGGGAAAAAATCTCACCTGAGGCATTTGCCATGCTCCAGGTACATTCAATTTGGAAGCCACAAAAACCTGAGCCAAAAAGAAAACCAGGGTTATACAGAGCTACTCATAAAACAGGATGAACAATGAAAGAATAGGATTCATATTCTTCAAATTAAATTGGATACATTAATATAAATTCTAAACGACAGATATGGTATCTCATGTTCAAATTATCAGTTTGCTTAAAAGATTGGAAACATTGTATCTCAAACAATGAAAACAAAAAGTAGATCAGTAGAACATCCATTATAAGCTGTAGTTAGTTCATTCTGGCCAGATTTAAAGTGAAATCAGCAGAAGATTTTTCAATCTGGGACAAAAAAAAATTTAGAAAAACAACGGCTCGTAAATTTCCTGGCAATTTTCATGTAAGCAATCACGAGAAAGGGAAGGGAAAAAAATAGTAACATATCATACCAATTTCCCAAATCTAGCACTGAAATTACGGAGCTAGTGTTTGTTTCAGTTACTGATCAAATCACCAAATTACTTAGAAGAAATAAATCAACATGAGAAACTGAAAGAACTCAGAGATAAAATTTGAAGCTTTTTTATTTATTAACTTGCCGGTTAAAACTTTTCAATTTAGCAGAGGATATAAAAATGAGAAAACAAAGGGGGGGGGGACATAACAGTGATCCCAAACCAACGAATGGCAATAGCAACAAAAACCCAGTACATTTATGTGGCAAACAGTTAACAAAAAAAAAGTGCATTTAAAGTCGCTAGTTCTATAGCTTAAGCAAGAAACGGCAGAGACAGAGAGGAAACCTGGAAATCGGAGTTGATCAGACAGACTCCAACGTTGGGACGGTAACCTTTGGGAAGGCCTTCCATGGTTGTTTCTTGAGAGAGAACCGAGATTCAGGTGGGGAAAAAGTAAAATAAAAACAGTGGT
This sequence comes from Neltuma alba, assembly GCF_004799145.2. Classification (NCBI taxonomy): domain Eukaryota; kingdom Viridiplantae; phylum Streptophyta; class Magnoliopsida; order Fabales; family Fabaceae; genus Neltuma; species Neltuma alba. Next base: position 6,466 of record NW_021632739.1, on the reverse strand, counting down.
GTTGTGTTGATGATGATGATGGGATCGGTGTGAGTGAGATAGAAGAAAGTGAAGAAAACAAATTGGGTTGTTTGTCAATTTGAGTTGTGATGCGCTGTGAGCTCACGAGCTGTGGGGTGGGGGCGTGTGCGCGTTAATTTGATGTGTGGGAATGAGCGACGGACGCTGACTCTGACAAAAAAAGAAAAAAAGTGACTCTCACACGCGCACACAAGAGCGTGGAGTTTCCTGCACTTTGTCCTGCGCACCCCGCCCACCAATTTTCTTCCTGGCTTTGAAGAGTGGAGATCCAGTGTGGCTCGCCTACGGTTGCTACTGTGAGCCTCTCCTGGGTATTTTTTTCCTTTCCCGTTCTAAAAATCAACACCAAATGGCTGAAATCACGAGGAAAGGTAGGCAACCAAGCAATGAATTAAATTATTACCTTTGATATTTAATTCAAGTCTCGGTTAACTAATTTAAAAATATTTAAAAAGTTAAAAATTACTTAATCATAATATATATTACATGATTTTTTTTAAATACTTATATGTATCATTATATTATATATCAATTTATAAATTAAGCAAGTTATTTAAAAAATGATAAATATAAATATTTTAAAGTATTTTTTTTAGTTTCTCCCATCTTTTTAAATTAATTGGTTAGGCCTTATATTAAAAATATGAAATATGATACAGTACTTCATATCAAAACTTAAAATGTCAATGATTAGGTGGAAATGAGTATTGTTTTGGTCTAACCCTTGGCCCACAATAAAGTCAAAATTTAATTGTAAAATTAAAGTCCAATCTTTTCACCTAATGTGATTGTTGGGTTATTCAAGAAAATTAAAAATAATTTGATTAAGATTAGATTTATGATCTTCCATTATTAGAAAAGTTTTAATATGAGGTTATTGGCGACAGCTGAGAAGCATCAAGCACGTAGCTTGAGGCTTGAAAGGTAAATATAAACAAGGGAAAGATGAGGGCGCATGGTGATAAGATGAGACGGAGCGCAGAGGAACGAAAAGAGAGTGGGGCGCAAGATAGCAAAAGCTACGCCGATGGTGGCGCGGTGAATGAGGTGAACACGCGGAGAGACAGGAGGGGGAAACGCAACAAGCAACAAAAGAATCAAAAAGTGGTGGGCCCCACCACCAACGGCGTTGACTTTCAGTGGCTCGCCTTATATTAAGGAATTGTTGGATCAAGTGATCAATCCATCGTTTCTTTTTCTTTTCTTTTCTTGTTTTGCCCGTTGCATTTCAGGTTTTTGTTTTTTTAAAAAAAGAGAGAAGGGAATATAATAAAGGCAAAAAGATCCCCACTTGCGTTATCCACTTGTCAGAAGTCCTTTGCTTTTCTTCACCAAAAAAAAAGAAAAGAAAAAGAAAAAAGAAGTCCTTTGCTTTTTGAAACCATCCACAGTATCTTTTCTTCCACTTCTCGCAAATATTAGTTTTATCATAATATTGGAAACAAAAGATCATCTCCTTCTAATCAAATTTAATACAAACATAAAAATTAAGATATTTAACATTGTCAATATTATCAGTTAATTCAAATTTAAGTGTTTGTCTTAGCTTATTTTAACTGATTTTATAGCGTACAAGGTAAATATATTAGATAAATTGTAAGGTTTAAAAGTGACTTTTGTAAGTGATCCTAAATATGCATAACTATTAAAAAATTAACATTGATAATCAGCGTTTTGAATATACAGAGTAACGTTAAGCTGAACAAAATTTCAAATATCCATACCTCCTTTACAAATATTTTCAGCGCAAAAATGACTCTTAAGCTAGTTTGATTGATTTTTACATGACAAACAAAGTTCTCCTAATATAATTGTTTTATTCACTAAAGTCAAATTTGAGACATTACTTCAAAGGAAATCTATTTTATTTTACTTAATCTTCTTATCTTTAATTATCACGACTCAGTCCCTTTCACATAAGAGTTAAGTTACACAAATATTTCTTATTTTAAATTACATAAAACTAATTTTATTATTGTACCGTGATTCATGTGTCATAATGAATTTTTCTAAATTTTATTCTTCACAAATTTATATTATTATAAAAAAAACAATTTTTATTTACATGTTTTTAGCTTATTTTATCATTTCTTTGACTGATTTTTCACTAAATCAATTTTGCAAATGTTTTGAACATGTCCAGTTTGCTAGTACAACGATCAAATCAGTCTGTCTAGTCAAGTGTTGTGGAGAATGATGCCAACCAGGCAACCAACCAAACCTTCATCACATCACATGAAAATGATGCTACGTCAGTTCACAAAACTACTATTAGCTTCACCGCAAATTTACATGTTCAGCTTCCCAAATTACAAGAGACTTTAAAAATATCTAAAACGATCTTTCCTTCCAAATGGCCAAAAAAAAAAAAAGACTCACACATACAAACAAACCAGAAAACACGGTAGAGAACAATCCAAGGGCATGACATATATCAGCATGAAATCCTCGTGAAGAGGATTTGTGCACCATGTTGTGGCTTCAAAGTAATGAACAATATAGGAGAATGGCAATAGGTTGGAGACACAGCAAAACTGTAATTGCGAATGATCATTGCAAGAGCAATCTTTGCCTCAACCATTGCTAAATTTTGACCTACGCAAGTTCGAGGGCCGAGTCCAAAAGGAAAGAACGCGGCTATATGTCTTCGAGGTTCACTAAACCTGTCCGGATTGAACTCATGGCAATCTTCTCCCCAAACCTCTCTGTCATGGTGGATTGCAGCCAATACCAAGTGGAGTTGAGTCTTGGCAGGAACACTAAGATTACCTACCATAACCCTTTAGATGTTTGTCTCATTAACATCACACCAGGAGGGTACAACCTAAGTGTTTCATTAATTATCATCCCAACCTGTTGCGAAATGTCAACAAACAATGGTCAATGTTGATCAATACAGATATTTGTTTCAATCACACTGATTAATGATGAATTAATCGTAAGTACAACCACTTTTGTCCCCTAAATATGATTTTAATACTTACAAGTTTAATTTTGTTCCATGTTCATGCTTTCAGAGGTGGTAGAAACAATGTTGAACTTTCAGACATACAAAAAGCATCTTGAGTAAGCCAAATGAAGTCATATTTATAGCAGCAAAATGGGATTTTAGTAGCAGACCTAAGAACTCAATAGTTGTTCATTTATTTATACAATCTAAGAGAATTTTACTACAGCACCACTTTTGCAGCTATAACATTGATTGATCACAATTGTATGATTGAAATTCATTTGCTGTTATTTTTTCCTTTTCCCCTTAACATGGCTAATTTTCTGAATTTCTGCAGATTACTCAATGAAGCTATAAATATACATATATATCAGTGATTATTTAGATATTTTGACAAATAACCGTGTACAACAATCTGCATTCTAAACCTTATACGAATTCAGAGCAGCATTCTAACCAAAAGTAGATCTTAGAAAATGAATTTTTGAGCTTACAATCTTAAGGTCATTTAATTTGTCTGCAGGTGGAAACTGGCTTTGCCCGACAACATGAAGAATTTCTTCTCGTGCCTTACTTTGCCATTCTTGATGTTTAGCAAGGAGAAGAAGTGCCCAAGTCATCAAACTAGCAGTAGTATCCTTTCCAGCAAAGTAGAAGGTTTTACATTCATCAATGATTTCTTCTATTGTCAGTCTCTCTTCTTCACCAGCCTCATTCTTGTATGTATGCATCAGTGAACTTAACAGATTTCTTGGATTTCCTCTTTGTTTGGCCTTAGCTTCAATCAGCTTCTGAATTGATTCGCGAGTTTCCTTTTCTAGTCTCATCCTGTCTCTGTTCTTCTTAGTTGGCAGATATCTGTACTTTTGTTAAAAGTTCAAACAGAAATGGCAAGAACTCAATTTGCAAGTCAAGAAGGTAAAACATCTCCAGTACAGTTAAAATTTTATAGAACAAGTAACAGAACCAAATTCAACAAAAGGTAGCTCTTACACTGACTGAAAATTACCACCTCCAATCCTTAATATAAGAGCTAGTTAACTAATTTGAGCAAATTAAGAAAACTAGTTAAGTTAGTTATTTGTAATAAATAGGTATTGTTTGTCCTAAAATATCCTTGCTAACTAAGTGTATTAGCTGGAACTATCATTATTACAAGGACTACCTTGAAAAAAAATAGATAAATATGAGAAACAAAGTAGATTGGAATCTTATATTTAAAGTCATAATTGATACGAGTCAGTTGAAAATAGTAATAATGTGTCCTATTTGTTTTGCCAGCTGTCTAACTAACTGAAAGCAAAGGGATTAGTTATAAATCTCCCTTAATTGTAATCATCCAAATTCAGTTAGATAATAATACACACGAGTTCTCTCTCTCTCTCTCCCCCCCTCTGCTGTGTACCAAACGAGGTCTTATATTAAGGACTAGAGGTAGTATAAATGAATATCACCAACACTTTCTTTTGTTTATTCAAAAATGGATCAAAATTTGGTACTCAAAATATAAAGGACAGACTTGAATTATCCATTCTGACATAACTTAAGAGTATGGTACTTTAAACCAAAAGTGTTGGACATCGTGACATAACAATGACAATATTTGAAATGTTAATTGTAATTGGAAGTGTTGCGTCGCGTTTAATACATGTGTCTTAAATTTGTATGAAGCTTCAAGGGGTATGTATGAGCTTCATATGGATAAAGCCTGTGTTGGTGAGCCTAATTATCAGCCATTAGCATGATAGTTTAAACTGAAGCAATCCAGTTAAATTCTGTATATTTTCTTTAAAAGCTGCCTTTGTTCTAATGAACAAAAGAAGAGCCAACATGGTTACCTAAATCCGGGAATATAGACACTCCTGATTGCTTGGGAGAAAAGATGCATTTGTTGTTCTTGTAAGTTGAAAATACGCTTGCCTTCTTCATAGCTGCTGCCAAATGCAGTCCTCGATATAACCTCTGCAGAAACATTGTGCATCTCTTTGTGCACATCTATCTCGAATTCTTCTCTTCCTCCCCCTATCTCCTCCCACTTCTCTAGCGTCCTTTGAACACTTGCTGCAATATCTGGCACCCACCCCTGCAAAAATTGTCACGCAAGAAATAGTTGATGACATTGGTTTTTGTATTCCAAGCAAGTTAACATAGCTTTTTTTCGTTGATACAAAGGCAAGAAGAAGCTTGAAAAAGGAAAAAGAAAACCTTAAAGAACATACTAAACTATGATATACTCTCTTATGGAGATTTATCCTGGCGACACACATAAAAAATACTCAGTGCTCAAATGCAAAGTAAAGTGTTGCATCATCATGTCATCATAAATACATTAAAAACATCTTAATAATAACAAAAAGCAGAGCAATAGTCACCTTGATAAGCTCCAGGTTAAATGCTTGATTGATGATCCTCCTATGAAGTGCCCATTGATCACCTTCCAAGCCCACAAGTCCTTGTCCAAAAAGAAGCTTAGACTGAGGATTATAGGGCAACTTACAAAAGTCTCCACTCTTACTCATCAACACTTCCTTAACCATATCCGGGTCGGTTATTGCCAGTCGGGGCTTTGACCCGAACCAGTAGAGGAAGGTTTTCCCATACATGGTTGACCACTTATGGTAAAATGGCAGCACCCGTTTTAGGATATCATGGTGAAAAGGGATTGGCTCGGACTGAGTTTCTGCATACAGCCGTCGGATATCCCCTGAGTTCCCGACGATCGGACGGTAGCCAGGCCCTCTGATCCCCTGTTTGCGAAAATCACTCTGGATTTTCCATGGGACCCAGAAAATCGAGTCCAAAATTTTCACTAAGCAGGTGTGAAAAGGACAATCAAAGTAATGAAGAGAACAATCATGGATGATTGTTAAATCATGAAACTAAGGAATCCAAAAGCTCAGGTTCTGACGTTCTTCTCTTGCAGTATCTTATTCTATCCAGAGAGCTGCACAAAAGAATTTAAAGAATTCACATACGAGTCATTCATTTCTCACTTTGTCTCACAAGTGAAGCTTCCAGAGAACCAGAACTGAATGAGTAATGAATGATATAAAAGTAAAACAAAGTAAAGGTCAAAACTTTCAAACAGGCAGAGGGAAGATAACACTGCATGGATTAAACCAAAGGCGTTGACTTTCACCTTGAGAAAGATGAAGCTAGTCTTCTTCTGGGCAGCTATTCCCTCCAAGACAGCGAAACTTACTAAATATTTAGTGATCGCTGATTTTCGAACAAGAAACAGGACAAGAAACAGGGGGCATGCGATCACAGGATTTGTGAAGGGCATCAGCACAAATACTACTAAAATATTCGTCTTCAATATTTATCTGGGAATGGGACTGAGGTCTTGGACTGATGAAAATGATTTTCTTGAAAAACCAGGATAAAACATGTTGGTCCTTCCATACTTGTCCGAGAAAATTTGCATAAAAATATGCCTAATGTGTGTTGTGATTGATTCTCCAACAATGGAGTGAAGGGCATTTTGCGATTTTA